>NC_053501.1:2195935-2392193 GCF_905171775.1 Rana temporaria | reverse complement strand
ACGTGGAGGAGTGAATGTAGGGGTTGGGGTTCGGGTTAGGGGTTCGGGTTAGGGGTTCGGGTTAGGGGTTCGGGTTAGGGGTTTGGGGTTCAGGTTAGGGGTTTGGGTTCGGGTTAGGGGTTTGGGTTTGGGTTCAGGTTAGGGGTTTGGGTTCAGGTTAGGGGTTTGGGTTCAGGTTAGGGGTTTGGGGTTCGGGTTTGGGGTTAGGGGTTTCTCATTGAAGAATATGGCTAGGACTCAGGACTTGGAACAGGGACCTCCCCCCCAAAGGTCAGAAGGCGGGTTCCCAGAGGTCAAAAGTCACAGGGCGTGGCTGACTCACCCCCACCAAAGTGTACCGCCCACCCCAACTAAGTCGGGGAATGAACAAGTCGGGGAAAGCGTCTTGCGCGCGCATCAAAAAGTGTGATGTTGACAGGATCACTGGTGTTCTGTCAGGTTCTCCAACCCATCAGTAACTCCGACCGCTTAAAGCGGAGGTCCACACATTTGGCACCTTTCAGGTGGGGGGGGGGGGGGGGGGAGTGCAGATAATACCGGGAATAGACTCCCGGTGGAATCACACCCCCTTCACGTGGCCCCCCCCCCCCCACTGTCTGGGAAACACACTGGTCCCAGGAGACAGCGGGGACCAGTGAGGGCGCGGCTCGCGCATGCGCAGTAGGGAACCGGGAAGTGAAGCCACAACGCTTCACTCCCAGATTCCCTCACCGAGGATGGTGGCGGGGGCAGCCGAGACGAGTGATTGCTCAGCCTCAGCTGCCGACATAATATAATATAATATAAAAGTGCGAAAAAAACTCAAATACACGATCCTTCAAAGAGGAAGTAAACCCTTGAATACGTTTCTTTAACCACTTCCCATCCAAGGAGGTCACATGACGTCCTGGACTTTCAGGGGGGATATCTGAATGACGGGAGCAGCTACAGACATTATTCAGATATCCATCTCTTCGGCCGGCGATCCTGTGCACCATAAGAACGATCATAGCGGCAGTCCCGCTGCTTGATCGTTTTTATAGGCGGCAGGAGGGGCGTCCAAAACCCGCCCCCTCCCGCCGCCGCCAGGTGCTTCTCCGCGTTCTCCCGTGCCATCAGAGACCCGGAAAAACGATCTGCTGGCGCCAAATGGGAGGCATAGAGATGACTGGTCACCAGTCATCTCTATGATCGTCGGAGGCCCGGGCGCGATGTTATGACGTCACACCAGGGTACCGGAATGTAAACAAAGCCGCAATCGCGGCTGAAAGCATGAGATCCGTGAATTTTTTTTGCTTTCCAGCCTGGAGGAAAGATGTGGGGGGAGGGGGAGGTCTTATTGACCCCGCCTCTCTCCATAAAGAGGACCTGTCACACTGATAACTATTACAAGGGATGATTACATTCCTTGTAATAGGAAGAAAAGTGATAAAAAAATGTAAAAAATAAATGAAGTAAAATAAAAAATAAAATAAATTTAAATTTAATAAATCCCCGGTAGCTCGCGCTCAGAAGCGAACACACACACAAGTCCCCGCCCACATATGTAAACGCCGTTCAAACCACACATGTGAGGTATCGCCACGTGCGTTAGAGCGTGTGCAACCATTCTAGCGCTAGACCTCCTCTGTAACTCTAAATTGGTAACTTGTAAAAAAAAAAAAAAAAATAAGCCACGCCTATGGAGATTTTTAAGTACTGAAGTTTGGCGCCATTCCATGAGTGTGCGCAATTTTAAAGCGTGACATGTTGGGTATCTATTTACTCGGCATAACTTCATATTTCACATTATACAAAAAAATTGGGCTGACTTTACTGTTTTGTTTTTTAATTCATGAAACCGTTTTTTTCCCCCAAAAAAAGGCGATTGAAAAATTATTGCACAAATACCGTGCGAGATAAAAAGTTGCAATGACCGCCATTTTATTCCCTCGGGTGTCTGCTAAAAAACATATATAGTGTTTGGGGGTTCTGATTAATTTTCTAGAAAAAAAATATGATTATTGCATGTGGAAGGGAAGTGCCAGAATTGGCCCCCCCCGGTATGGAGGTGGCTAACCACTTCGCATCCGCAGGCCGTCATCTTATATCTGGGGGGGAGGGGATATCTGAATGATGGGAGGAGCTACAGGCATCATTCAGATATCGTCATTTTCATCCGGCGATTCCCTACACCATAAGAACGATCGGCTATTCCACCGCTTGATCGTTCCTACGGGCAGTGAAAGGGGGACGTCCCCCGCTGCCCTCCGGTGCTTCTACCGACTCACCCCTGCGATCGGTGAGTCGGAGAATGGGATCCGCCGGCCCCCGGGATGCTGATCATAGAGATTTATGGTGGACCAGATGGTCGCCGGAGTCTCTGTGATCATCGGAGGCCGGGCGCAATGTTATGACGTCACGCTGGGCCCCTGCATTAAAAAAAAAAAAAACGCCGCCGCCTCGGCTACTAAGCGGTGATCGTTTTTTTTTTTTTTTTATTGTATTATTTTTTTTATTGTAGGCTTCCCAGCCTAGAGGTGAGATGAGGTCTTATTGACCCCTCCCCCATATATCACTGTAAAGAGGACCTGTCATGTCATATTCCTATTACAAAGGATGTTTATATTCCTTGTAATAGGAATAATAGTGATAAAACATTTTTATTTTAAAGTGTCAAAATATAACAAAAGTTTGAAGTAAAAGTAACAATAACTTTTTTTCTAAGTGCCCCTGTCCCCGGTAGCTCGCACGCAGAAGCGAACGCATACGTAAGTCCCGCCCACATATGAAAACTGTGTTCAAACCACACATGTGAGGTGTCGCCGCGAACGTTGGAGCGAGTTACAGAACCCCCCCCCCCCCAAAGCTCTGTTAGAAAACCGATCGTCCATCACATCACTCTGTGGTGAAACTACAAGTCCCATGAGACATTGCAAGACCCCGACAATCGCAGGCGTGACTCCTAGAGGCAGAGGCATGATGGGTATTGTAGTTTCACCACAGCTGGAGTGCCAAGCTTGCCCCCCCCCCCCCCCCCCCCGCTCTATGGACTTCGATGGACTTTGCGCCACCCTCCCCCATATGCCCTCCATGTTCGTAGTCCACCTTTTTCAGCGCTTGTTGCCATGTAATTGAATTTTTTTTGCCCCTGTCTGGTTGCAGGTTTCCATGGTAACAGTGAGCTCACTAATTCGATGCGGCAGTGATCTCCAGCGTGCTTTCCCCCGCTCCGTGACGTTCGGAGAAGGTCATTTAAGTGGCGGCCGCAGAACTAAGCCGCTAATAAAGGGAATCGGTCGGGAAATTGCCAGGAGAAAGTTCAGGGGGGTAAAAGTTCATTTAAAAAAAAAAAAAAAAAAAAATGGAATTCCGATACAAACGATCCACTTCATTTCCTGGTCTCTCTGTATACTTTTAAATATTTTTTTTTTTTTTTTTTTTACAAATATTAAATATTCATTTGATCTAAAAGGGAGGCAGACTCCGGGAATTATAATAATTCATGTATTGAGGCCGCGACCCCCCCGGATCTACCGCTCTGTGCTAATGGCCGTCTCCAGCCGCCCGGCATGTTCAGGGGTTCCATGCCGGCAACTTCTCCAAATCCATGACCGGCGGCACAGATCTCCACACCGATCCTGGAGTGACCTTCATCAGGGATGTACAGGGAGATCCGTGTATTGGATGTACAGGGAGATCCGTGTATTGGATGTATACTCCGGTGTGTACATCCAATACAGTGCTGCCTATTAGTCGCACCTACCAGTGCCCATCACTGCCACCTATCAGTGACACATTAGTGTCAATTCTCAGTGCCCTCCATTAGTGCCGCCTTATCTGTGCCCATCAGTGCAGCCTCGTCAGCGAACATCAATGAAGGAGAAAAAAATTACCTGTTTGTAAAATTTTATAACAATTTTTTTTTTCACATTTTTTTTTAACAAAAAATAAAAACCGCAGAGGTGATCCAATGCCACCAAAAGAAAGCTCTATTTGTGGGGAAAAATGATAAAAATTTCACTTGGGTACAGTGATGTACGACCGCCTAATTGTCATTCAAAGAGTGAGAGCGCTGAAAGCTGAAAATTGGTCTGGGCAGGAAGGGGGGGTAAGTGCCCGGTGTTGAAGTGGTTAAGCGGCAGCGCCTAGGCTCAGGAGGTGGAAGCGGGCAGGGTCAGACTTTTCTTTTCATATAAAGTTGATCTGGGGTCTTCTGGAGTCCTCCATCCTGTGACATGATCCATGCTCCTCTGAGTGGCAGTGCCTAGGCTCAGAAGGCTGGAGCTGGGGCAAGGGCAGGTTTTATTTTTAATGTCACGTCAAGTTGGTGCTCCTCTTTTGGGTTCCTCTTGGTCCTGTGACATGATCCATGGTCCACCATTGAGTAGCAGTGCCGGGACTCGGGAGGATGGAGGGGGCAGGGTGAGACTTCCCTTTTTATCTGGTTCTTTGACATGATCCATGGTTCTCTCATTGGGTGACAGTGCCTGGACTCCGGAGGATGGATGGACGGGCGGGGGGGGGGGGGGGGGGGGCAGGGTGAGACTTCATGTCGAGTTGGTGCTCCTCTTCTGGGGCTCCTCTTGGTCCTGTGACATGATCTATGGTCCTCCATTAAGCGGCAGTGCCTAGACTCAGGAGGTGGAAGCGGGCAGGGTCAGACTTTTCTTTTCATGTAAAGTTGATCTGGGTTCTTCTGGAGTCCTTCATCCTGTGACATGATCCATGCTCCTCCCATTGAGTGGCAGTGCCTGGACTCCGGAGGATGCAGGGGGCAAGGTTTCATGTAAAGTCGAGCTTGGATCTTCTCTTTTGGAGTTTTTCTTGGTTCTTTGACATGATCCATGTTTCTCCGTTGAGTAGCAGTGCCTGGACTCAGGTGGTGGGAACATGACATAGTCAGACTGATTTTCATGTAAAGATGAGCTTGGCTGTTGGTTCTTTGACATGATCCATGGTCCCCCATTGAGTGTGACAGTGCCTGGACTCGGGAAGATGGAGGTGGGGGGACAGGGTGAGACTTCATGTAAAGTCGAGTTGGTTTTCTTTTCCTGGGGTACCTATTGGTCCTGTGACATGATCCATGGTCCCCCATTGAGTAGCAGTGCCTAGACACAGGTGGGGGGACATGGGGGGAACATGGTAGAGTCAGACTTTAATTTTCATGTAAAGATGAGCTTGGTTCTTCTTGGTTCTTTGACATGATCCATGGTTCTCCATTGAGTGACAGTGCCTGGACTCGGGAGGATAGAGGGGGGGCAGGGCTTGGATCTTCTCTTTTGGAGTTTTTCTTGGTTCTTTGACATGATCCATGTTTCTCCGTTGAGTAGCAGTGCCTGGACTCAGGTGGTGGGAACATGACATAGTCAGACTGATTTTCATGTAAAGATGAGCTTGGCTGTTGGTTCTTTGACATGATCCATGGTCCCCCATTGAGTGTGACAGTGCCTGGACTCGGGAGGATGGAGGTGGGGGGACAGGGTGAGACTTCATGTAAAGTCGAGTTGGTTTTCTTTTCCTGGGGTACCTATTGGTCCTGTGACATGATCCATGGTCCCCCATTGAGTAGCAGTGCCTAGACACAGGTGGGGGGACATGGGGGGAACATGGTAGAGTCAGACTTTAATTGTCATGTAAAGATGAGCTTGGTTCTTCTTGGTTCTTTGACATGATCCATGGTTCTCCATTGAGTGACAGTGCCTGGACTCGGGAGGATAGAGGGGGGGCAGGGCTTGGATCTTCTCTTTTGGAGTTTTTCTTGGTTCTTTGACGTGATCTGTGTTTCTGTGCCTACTGGGGGGGGGGGCAGGAACGGGTCTAACGGGTCAGACTCAATGTATACAGGAAAAGTCCACATTTCATAGAAGGTCCTCTGTCTCCGTCTCTGGATCTATTGATGTTTCTGCCATGCGTTGTTCAGTGAAGGTTCTTCGTCAATTGCTTGGATCTGTGGGCGGTTTAGAAAATATTTTTAGTCCTTTTTTTTTATTTTTATGAATGTTATAAATAATAATAAGGTCACTTACTGTCTGATTACTAATATAGTTTAGTAATCTCTCAGCTATGATAATCGGAGGTTTCCTATGGGAGGTTGTGTCACCGTCTATAATGAGATGAACATTCTATACAGACCGGTTCCTCCAGATATAAATAAGATCCTCCAACCCGTCAGATGTGACATTCTACAGACAGCGAGTCCAGAGGAGAGTGTCCCTGCATGTGACTTCATCTAAGTATGATCCTGTGTGTCCCAGGGGCCCCCAAACACGTGTAAATTAAGGGCCACTATAGTGAGAAATATTGTGCCGTGGTCACAGTATTGGGGGTATTGCCTATAATGATGGTCCTTAACGGAAGTAAAGCATTCTCTGCATGGTGGCGCACTAATGATTCGTCTGTTGTGTGTCCAAAATGCATCAGGCCTGCCGCCTAACACAACCTGAAAAGAAGTAGTAGTGTCTACTTTAGGCCGGGCTGTGAAAGAAGCCTGTGGTGTATGTGCCCCTGGGGTGGCAGAAATTATCACGGTGGAGAAGTTCACTTTGAGTTGGTCACTGCACCATATACACACTTGTTTGGCACCTGCCTCTAGGGCCGGGACCAGAGGAATTTTTCATTCCTGGGCTATGTGTGTTTTTTCGTGTGGGATTGTCACTTTGCACGGTATGCACTTGCCTCATAACACGATTAGTAGGGTGTAGGCCGGACCTGCCCTGAAAGTCTTGGCCTTCTGGTCTGGTTCACCCTCTCTTATGGGGTTTTTGGGGGAGCCCCACCCAGTACTTTTATGAGGACTGCCGAAACTGCCCACCAACCCCAGAGAATGGTCTGCCTGGTTTTAGCTAGGTGGACCAGTGAGTACCCCAGTCCCTGTCAGGAGCCTTGCACCCCATGGGGTCCTTTCTGTTCGGAGGTCTATGTGTACATGTGTCCGTGTTTCACACACCACTGGCTTTAAAATAATCTAAACAATAGTGTCTACTTTATTGATTTCCTGCTTCTAGTGACATTGGCTGGGCATGTCACATTCATTGATCCAAGCTGGAACAATATAACTGTGTAACGTGCCGATTCCAGGAATTCTTTAAAGTGGACCTTCAGTAATTTTTTTTTCTTCTTTAAATCTATTAAATCTTCGGTTGTTGTCGTGTTTTTTTGTTTTTGTGGTAGGGTGGTGGTTGTTGTGGTAGGGTGGTGGTTGTTGTGGTAGCGTGGTGGTTGTTGTGGTAGGGTGGTGGTTGTTGTGGTAGGGTGGTGGTTGTTGTGGTAGGGTGGTGGTTGTTGTGGTAGGTTGGTGGTGGTTGTTGTGGTAGGGTGGTGGTTGTTGTGGTAGGGTGGTGGTTGTTGTGGTAGGGTGGTGGTGGTTGTTGTGGTAGGGTGGTGGTGGTTGTTGTGGTAGGGTGGTGGTGGTTGTTGTGGTAGGGTGGTGGTGGTTGTTGGTGGTAGGTTGGTGTGGTAGGTTGTTGGTGGTGGTGGTGGAGGTTGTTGTTGGTGTTGGTGGTGGAGGTTGGTGCAGGCCCCCTCTGATCCTTCCCCAGGTCAGGAGAACTGCAGGCCCCGGCCTCTGCTCCTTCCCCAGGTCAGGAGAACTGCAGGCCCCGGCCTCTGACCCTTCCCCAGGTCAGGAGAACTGCAGGCCCCGGCCTCTGACCCTTCCCCAGGTCAGGAGAACTGCAGGCCCCGGCCTCTGCTCCTTCCCCAGGTCAGGAGAACTGCAGGCCCCGGCCTCTGATCCTTCCCCAGGTCAGGAGAACTGCAGGCCCCGGCCTCTGATCCTTCCCCAGGTCAAGAGAACTGCAGGCCCCGGGACTATCCTCCGCTCAGGATTTCACTTTAGTGTTCATCTATTGGCCCTCAGCAAGGATGACTTTATAACCACAATCTGAGGACGGAGCAACTGTCCATCTTCATCAGATGGAAGCTCTAATCCTGAATGCTGTCGGAGGGAAAATTAAGAACTACAAAATACCCCCTCCCTCCCAACCCCCTGACCCCCCCCCCACCCGGCCCTCCCTGCTGATGGTTCAGTTTTATTTCAGCAAATCGCGGCTATTTCTGGCCTTGTCCAGCAATCTTACGGACGGTTTTATTTTGCCTGAAAGCGCAATACACTGAGATCTTGGCTCTCCGCCCAAAGCCTGGAAGCTGCTCAGAAATAAGAACGCTGTGGCCCTCAGCATTCCTGAGAGCTTCCTGCATGGCTGTTCCTTCCACTGGGCGGACAATATAAGTACAGAGCGCCGAGGTCGCCTCCTCCATTGTGTCCACCTATTCTGCCTGTCGAAGAATGGTCCATGAGATATATAAATTCTCCTACTTTTGGCTCTGTAGGCCACCAGAATAAAATCAAAACAATCCAATCGGGCACCCCTTCCATAGACTCCTATGTTAAACGGTCATTTCTCCGGTGACTTTGGGGACCCGGTACTGGCCGGTTGTAGGTCCCCTGGACCCGGATCTTGGCACACATGTAACCGGCGCTATACCGTCGGATTCGGCCGCTGGCGGTGCGGTATTACCCTGCTAGCGGCCGAAAAGGGTTAATACCGCCCGCATTGCGGGCGGTATTGCCGCGGTTTCCCATTGTTTTAAATGGGAAGGAGCGGTATACACGTCGCTCCTCTCACCGCTCCAAAGATGCTGCTGGCAGGAGATTTTTTTTTCTCACCCGCAAGCGCATCGCCTCAGTGTGAAAGCCCTCGGGCCTCAGTGTGAAAGGGGTCTTAGACAAGTATCTGCACCCCCTCCCCCCTGAAAGGTGCCAAATGCATCAGCATGAAATGATAGCCATTCCCTTGGAATTTCCTGTCGCTGTGGTGCGCAGGAGAGGGTCAGAAGCTGCCGCCTGTGTGCGCAGGAGAGGGTCAGAGGCTGCCGCCTGTGTGCGCAGGAGAGAGTCAGAGGCTGCCGCCTGTGTGCGCAGGAGAGGGTCAGAGGCTGCCGCCTGTGTGCGCAGGAGAGGGTCAGAGGCTGCCGCCTGTGTGCGCAGGAGAGGGTCAGAGGCTGCCGCCTGTGTGCGCAGGAGAGGGTCAGAGGCTGCCGCCTGTGTGCGCAGGAGAGGGCCAGAGGCTGCCGCCTGTGTGCGCAGGAGAGGGCCAGAGGCTGCCGCCTGTGTGCGCAGGAGAGGGCCAGAGGCTGCCGCCTGTGTGCGCAGGAGAGGGCCAGAGGCTGCCGCCTGTGTGCGCAGGAGAGGGCCAGAGGCTGCCGCCTGTGTGCGCAGGAGAGGGCCAGAGGCTGCCGCCTGTGTGCGCAGGAGAGGGCCAGAGGCTGCCGCCTGTGTGCGCAGGAGAGGGCCAGAGGCTGTTGCCTGTGTGCGCAGGAGAGGGTCAGAGACTGCCGCCGGTGTGCGCAGGAGAGGGCCAGAGGCTGCCGCCGGTGTGCGCAGGAGAGGGTCAGAGACTGCCGCCGGTGTGCGCAGGAGAGGGCCAGAGGCTGTTGCCTGTGTGCGCAGGAGAGGGTCAGAGGCTGTTGCCTGTGTGCGCAGGAGAGAGTCAGAGGCTGCCGCCGGTGTGCGCAGGAGAGGGCCAGAGGCTGCCGCCGGTGTGCGCAGGAGAGGGTCAGAGACTGCCGACAAGGCCGGGGACTTGTTACGTACTAGAAGTCATGACTATAACAGAGACATGGGGAAACGCAGATTAGTGTCTATAGGGCCCCCGTGGGCTGAACAGGAAGTGCCAAAGAGCCACAGGTTGGACTGTTGGGCTCCCAGATATTATTATTATTATTTTTTTTTTAACAAGAGGGATATTTAGTTGTATATGATGCAGTGAGATGAAACTGTCTGACATTTTATTGGGCATTTTTGCGCCTTTGTTCTTCCTCCATGTCATCTATTCTGAGGGAAAGGCTGTCCTTTCATGCTGACGATCCCCTCTGGACTCACCACTGACGTTCCTCAACAAAGGGAAGCCGTCCTATCAGGGAGCCCTTTAATTATCCACAAACGTGACCCCCCCCCCCATTTCCCTCTGAAATGCAAATATTTCACATTTTCCCTCCAAGTTCGGGCTTGACTTTGTAGCAGCCTGCGATCACGACTATGGAAATCTGACGGCGTAACGAGCGCACGTGATTGACGACCAACCGACGGCTCTGACTGTTCACAGATCTGCTGCAGGGTGGGAGGCTGTCGGTGTTATTCCTGCAAGTGTATGCTTGTCCCTCTGCGATTTCTCCCTCGCACTCCTACCAAACGCAGTCCGGACTTGTCATTCCTCTGCCTTCTCTATCACTACGGAGAGGGGAAAATGCTGAGCTGTGCAGGGAGAGCGCACAGATACGATGATCTTATACAAGAAACCTTCAGGGGTCTCCAGTGAAGGGTCCTGGTGATCCTCCGTCATACAAAGACATTGGGGTAGATTCAGAGAGCAATTACGTCGGCGTATCCATAGATACGCAGCGTAATTGCTAAGTTGCGCCGGCGTATCTTCTTTCTGTATTCAGAAAGCTCGATACGCCGACTGTAGCCTAAGATACGACTGGCATAAGTCTCTTACGCCGTCGTATCTTAGGCTGCATTCTGACGCTGGCCGTTAGGTGGCGCTCCCGTAGTTGTCAGCGTAGAGTATGCAAATTGCATACTTACGCCGATTCACAAACGTACGTGCGCCCGGCGGTAGTTTTTTACGTCGTTTGCATAAGTCGGTTTCGTCGTAACGTTGCTCCTGCTATTAGGAGGCGCAGCCAATGTTAAGTATAGACGTCGTTCCCGCGCCGAGTTTTTAATTTTTTTTACGTCGTTTGCGTAAGTCGGTCACGAATACGGATGGCCGTAATTTACGTTCACGCCGAAACCAATGACGTCCTAGCGACATCATTTGGAGCATGCGCACTGGGAAATTTCGTCGGCGGCGCATGCGCAGTTAAATCGGCGCGGGGACGCGCCTGATTTAAATTGTACACTCCCCCTAGCCGCTGAATTCCGCCGGGGGAGTTGCGATCCGCCGGCGCGAGTTTGGAGGTAAGTGCTTTATGAATACTGCACTAGCCTCTCAAATTTGCGCCGGATCGTAAATCGGATAGATTTACGTGGATCTAAAGATCCGCAAATCTATCTGAATCTACCCCATTGGAGACGATTGTGATCTTCCAGAGTCACATAGTTACTCAGGTTTAACCACTTAAGCCCCGGACCATATTGCTGCCTAAAGACCCAAGGTGTTTTTACAGTTTGGGACTGCGTCGCTTTAACTGACAATTGCGCGGTCGTGCGACGTGGCTCCCAAACAAAATTGGCGTCCTTTTTTCCCCACAAATAGAGCTTTCTTTTGGTGGTATTTGATCACCTCGGCGGTTTTTATTTTTTGCGCTATAAACAAAAATAGAGGGACAATTTTGAAAAAAATGCAATATTTTTTACTTTTTGCTATAATAAATATCCCCCAAAAACATATATAAAAAAATTGTTTTTCCTCAGTTTAGGCCAATACGTATTCTTGTACCTATTTTTGGTAAAAAAAATCGCAATAATCGTTTATCGATTGGTTTGCGCAAAATTTATAGCGTTTACAAAATAGGGGATAGTTTTATTGCATTTTTATTTAAATTTTTTTTTTTTTACTACTAATGGCGGCGATCAGCGATTTTTTTCGTGACTGCGACATTATGGCGGACACTTCGGACAATTTTGACACATTTTTGTAACCATTGTCATTTTCACAGCAAAAAATGCATTTAAATTGCATTCTTTATTGTGAAAATGACAGTTGCAGTTTGGGAGTTAACCACAGGGGGCGCTGTAGGAGTTAGTGTTCACCTAGTGTGTGTTTACAACTGTAGGGGGGTGTGGCTGTAGGAATGACGTCATCGATCGAGTCTCCCTTATAAAAGGGATCACTCGATCGATGCAGCGCCATAGTGAAGCACGGGGAAGCTGTGTTTACATACGGCTCTCCCCGTTCTTCAGCTCCGGGGAGCGATCGCGACGGAGCGGCTATAAACAAATAGCCGCGCCGTCGTCCCGGATCGCTCCCCGAGGGGACCCGACCGCCGCAAGTCGCGGGGGGGGGGTCCCGATCGGACCCCCGACCCACGTCTAGGCAGGGACGTACAGGTACGCCAATGTGCCTGTACGTGCCATTCTGCCGACGTATATGTACATGCGGCGGTCGGGAAGGGGTTAAAAAAGACACAAGTCCATCCAGTCCAACCATAAAAAATATCATACAATCTAGGGTTATACCGATAACTAGTATCGGTATCGGGACCGATACTGAGCATTTGCGCGAGTACGTGTGCGATTCAGATAATTGAGCAGCGCGATCGTGGCATAACGATTTTTCTAAAAAATGTTCTGCGCTTGTTGCCCAAAAAGGAGAGCATTGGCTTATTTTCGAGTGATAAACGCACATAGGGGGGGGGGGGGGGGCGGCCCACGAAGTGACGAGCGGGAACTCTTGTTCCTCTGTGTGAATGGAGCCCAAAACGTGTTGTGACAACATTCGCAGAAATGTTGCATAGTCGCCGCGTACACAGAGATGTGTTATGAAAACAATCCTCAGATATGCAGAGATTACTTTTTTACATTTTGGGTTTAAAGGAGAAGTGCGGGGAAAGCTGGTCTATTCGTTTTGCGCTCCTGTGACGTCAGCTGAGATCTGCTCTCTGCTGACGTCACCAATGTCAGTCCACGTCATCCCGACCACGGAGTCTGGATTCGTCATGTGCCTGGACTGACACCCAGCTCAGCCTCTCAGTGAGCCGATGAGACCCTGAGCTGGCCGCCCTCTACACAGCCCAGCGCTCCAATGAGCAGAGAGCTGACTGACGGTACACCGCTCTCTGCTCGGGCAGCTCTGAAAATTCCTTTACTTTTTTTTTAATAAGCTACACAACGAATATGGCTAAAAATCGCACTTCAGTTCTTCGTCTGCTGCAGTGGTCTCCAAACTGGCCCATTGCTTGCTTTTTTTATTTGGCCCTTGGGGCATCACTCCTCCCACTGATACCAGCCATGGGGCTGACGGGGCACTGTTCCTCCCACGGACGCCGGTGACGGGGCTCTGTTCCTCCCACGGACGCCGGTGACGGGGCTCTGTTCCTCCCACGGACGCCGGTGACGGGGCTCTGTTCCTCCCACGGACGCCGGTGACGGGGCTCTGTTCCTCCCACGGACGCCGGTGACGGGGCTCTGTTCCTCCCACGGACGCCGGTGACGGGGCTCTGTTCCTCCCACGGACGCCGGTGACGGGGCTCTGTTCCTCCCACGGACGCCGGTGACGGGGCTCTGTTCCTCCCACGGACGCCGGTGACGGGGCTCTGTTCCTCCCACGGACGCCGGTGACGGGGCTCTGTTCCTCCCACGGACGCCGGTGACGGGGCTCTGTTCCTCCCACGGACGCCGGTGACGGGGCTCTGTTCCTCCCACGGACGCCGGTGACGGGGCTCTGTTCCTCCCACGGACGCCGGTGACGGGGCTCTGTTCCTCCCCGCTGACGCCGGTGACGGGGGGCACTGTTCCTCCCCGCTGACGCCGGTGACGGGGGGCACTGTTCCTCCCCGCTGACGCCGGTGACGGGGGGCACTGTTCCTCCCCGCTGACGCCGGTGACGGGGGGCACTGTTCCTCCCCGCTGACGCCGGTGACGGGGGGCACTGTTCCTCCCCGCTGACGCCGGTGACGGGGGGCACTGTTCCTCCCCGCTGACGCCGGTGACGGGGGGCACTGTTCCTCCCCGCTGACGCCGGTGACGGGGCCCACTGTTCCTCCCGCTGACGCCGGTGACGGGGCCCACTGTTCCTCCCGCTGACGCCGGTGACGGGGCCCATTGTTCCTCCCACTGACGCAAGGTAAATTTCTACTTCCATTGGCCACACTCCGGCCCCCCCTTAAGTCTAAGCGACATTAAACTGGCCCTTTGTTTAGAAAGTTTGGAGACCCCTGATCTAGTGGAAAGATTATCTTCTATGTCTTGCGTTTGTTGATTTATTATCAGTTCCTCTTTAGGCTTTATTGGGTTTTCTGCCATGTTTGTTGCTCTCTTCATAGAATGACGGAAATTATAAATGTACAGAGAGGATGCAAAGGGTTCACATACTTTTATTTGGACCCCAACGATGGAAGGTTCTTCTCTTTGGGTGTTTGGTAAGCGGGGATCTTATTGGAGGGAGTGGTTGGATAGAGGACTGTGACATCTGTATCAGATCTTCAATGTCGCATATCATTAACAACTGGAACGTCAGACCATTTCCTGGGAAATTTTTATTTTTTTATTTTTTTTAGAGAGCTGTTACCATTTTCAGCAAACATTTTACTGTCATCCACACCTTGTTAGATCTTTATCGGGTTGGCTGAGGAATCCTTCTGCCTCAAGTCGGCCTAAGGCGGCATTCACACCGGCTTAAAAAAAAATACGTTTCTTCTACAGGAGTTTTGTGTTCAGCCTATAGCAGCGTCTCGATGTTCTCCTACGTGTCCATCATGCACATTAGGACGATTGCAGGCATATTTTGAGCTCAACGTTTAGACCCCTTTCACACTGGGGTGTTTCTCAGGCCCTTGGGTGCTTTCACACAGAGGCGCTGCGCTAGCCGGCGACGGGGCTCTGCTCCTCCCGGCGACGGGGGCTCTGCTCCTCCCGGCGACGGGGGCTCTGCTCCTCCCCGACGACAGGGCTCTGCTCCTCCCCGACGACGGGGGCTCTGCTCCTCCCCGACGACGGGGGCTCTGCTCCTCCCCGGCGACGGGGCTCTGTTCCTCCCGGCGACGGGGCTCTGTTCCTCCCGGCGACGGGGCTCTGTTCCTCCCGGCGACGGGTCCCTGTTCCTCCCGGCGACGGGTCCCTGTTCCTCCCGGCGACGGGTCCCTGTTCCTCCCGGCGACGGGTCCCTGTTCCTCCCGGCGACGGGTCCCTGTTCCTCCCGGTCGGGAGACGGGGCGCGCACTTCCTTGCACGGTCGCCGGCGACGGGGCGCGCACTTCCTTGCACGGTCGCCGGCGACGGGGCTCAACAGAGATCAACAGCTTCTAAAGCTGAAGAACGGGGAGAGGTGAGTGTAAACACACCTTTCCCCGTTCTTCTCTGTGGCAGTGACACTGATCGTCTGTTCCCTGTTATAGGGAACGATGATCACTGACGTCAGACCTACAGCCACGCCCCCTACAGTAAGAATCACTTCCTTAGGGCACACTTAACCCCTGTAGCACCACCCTAGTGGTTAACCCCCTTCACTGCCATTTTCACAGTAACCAGTGCATTTTTATAGCACTTTTCGTTGTGAAAATCACAATGGTCCCAAAAATGTGTCCTATGTGTCCGCCATAATGTCGCAGTCACGAAAGAAAAACCTGATCGCCGCCATTACTAGTAAAAAAAAAATTATTAATAAAAATGCCATAAAACTATTCCCTTATTTTGTAAATGCTATAACTTTTGCGCAAACCAATCAATAAACGCTTATTGTAGAAGAATACGTATCGGCCTAAACTGGGGAAAAATATATTTTTGGGGGATATTTATTACAGCAAAAAGTTAAAAATATTGCATTTCTTTTTTTTCAAAATTGTCGCTCTATTTTTGTTTATAGTGCAAAAAAATCAAATACCACCAAAAGAAAGCTTTATTCGTGGGGGGAAAAAAGGACGCCAATTTTGTTTAGGAGGCACGACCGCGCAATTGTCAGTTAAAGCGACGCAGTGCGGAATCGCAAAAAGGGGCCTGGTCTTTTACCTGCATAATGGGCCGGGGCTGAAGTGGTTAAAGAGAACATAGCCTCAGATTTAGGGGGAACCATAGGAGTATAGGGTGCCGGGAATCCCACAGATGGGGGTGAATGGCAGGTGAAATCCGAGACACTTGGCGGTCATGCTGCGTCTCCTCCGTCATTTCATGTTCGGCTGCACTGGACTTTTATTTGGAAGTCGCAAAACAACCCGAATCCTCGGATTTATAATGGAGGAATTGTTGGGTTCTGGTCGATTTTTTTTTTTTTTTTTTTTTCTCTCCCTCCCCTTCATGTCAAGCGGTCATATTTTTAGCCCTCAGAAGCGGAGTTGGTCAGCTGCTGTCATTTAGCACCTTTCTAGATACAGAGCTCTCCGCCATCAATGGTTTCCCAGCAACAATGACGAAGGCTGTAATTGAGTTTGACTTGCATTGTGTGTTATTTACTGTCATCAGCCGGCTGCCTCCCTCCCCCTCCCTTTCCTCCTCGGTATCGGTTGCGGCTCGCACACACAGTAGTCAGGGGAGTGATATTCGGAGTTGGGTCTCATCCAGACAGCAGGAAGCTGCAATAAAACCGGCGTGATACCAAGCAAAAATAATAAAAAAAGATGGCGGCCGAAAACATTCACCCACGTCTTATTTCCGAAGCTCCCCTTATACGGGAGATGTTATTTTATCTACTTGGCTGAGACGTTGGCCAAAATTTAAGTCTGTACTAGGGTTGTCCCAATACCACTT
Organism: Rana temporaria; assembly: GCF_905171775.1. NCBI lineage: Eukaryota > Metazoa > Chordata > Amphibia > Anura > Ranidae > Rana > Rana temporaria. Next base: position 2,375,827 of record NC_053501.1, on the reverse strand, counting down.
TTTTAGGACCGAGTACAAGTACGATACTTCTTTTTTTTCAAGTACTCGCCGATACCGAATACCACATATGCAGCCATGTCCCCCCACATATGCAGCCATGTCCCCCCACATATTGCAGCCATGTCCCCCCCACATATTGCAGCCATGTCCCCCTACATATTGCAGCCATGTCCCCCCACATATTGCAGCCATGTCCCCCTACATATTGCAGCCATGTCCCCCTACATATTGCAGCCATGTCCCCCTACATATTGCAGCCATGTCCCCCTACATATTGCAGCCATGTCCCCCTACATATTGCAGCCATGTCCCCCTACATATTGCAGCCATGTCCCCCCTACATATTGCAGCCATGTCCCCCCTACATATTGCAGCCATGTCCCCCCTACATATTGCAGCCATGTCCCCCCTACATATTGCAGCCATGTCCCCCCCCACATATTACAGCCATGTCCCCCCCACATATTGCAGCCATGTCCCCCCATACCTAGATACCGCCGCCTTTTAGTTAATCAGCGTGCAGGGAACATTACAGCTTTAATTTAAATAGCTGTGTGTTCCGCGCCGCGTATAGACACTCCCCCTTACTCGGGATTGGACGGGTGATCTGCACTTTGATAGACAGATCACCCGCCAATCCCGAGCAAGGACGAGTGTTTATGCGCGGCGGGGAACAGACCGCTATTCAAATGAAAGCTGTAATGTTCCCTGCATGCTGAATAACTAGGCGGCATTGCGGCGGCAGGGGGGGGGGGGGGGTTAGTATCGGATCTGGCATCGGGGGCATTTGCGGGAGTACAAGTACTCCCACAAATGCTCAGTATCGGTACCGATACTGGTATCGGTTTTGGGACAACCCTAGTCTGTACTCAAGAGGCGGCGGGCCGCCTGTTCTGGGTTACTGAGTAAAGCAGGGATCGCTAATTGGCGGACCACGACCCCCCCCAAACCGAGTCAGTCCTACGTGGACACTACACCACTGCCTGCCCCCCCCCAAATCTTCACAGCAGGGCAGGAGGTGCAACATGCCTGGATGGAGGACGGGAGCTGCCCCACTTTTTAGGATAAGCGGGTGATTGGTTGCTAGAACGCAGGGCGGTCCTAGCAACCCAATCACCCACTTAACAGAAAAAGTTGGAAAGTTCCCGTCCTCCATCCTGATCTGTCACCCCAAACCCCACCCGGCTATGTGAGGTAAGCCTGGAAGGGGGGGACTGATGTAAAGAAAGGGGATGGGTGTGATGGGCCGTGACATTAAGGGGGGCTTCGATGTAAAAGGGAGGAGGATTTTGGTGGTTAGGATGGCTCTCCTACAGACTGATAAAAGACAATTTGGTGTCATGCTGCCGTGTCGGTCCTGGAACTATGATGTCTCCATCAGATGGGAGGTCATCAACCATTGTTACAGGAGCCCCCCGTCATCCTCTGGGGGAGCCCCCCATCATCCTCTGAGGGAGCCCCCCGTCATCCTCAAGAGCAGTGGTTCACAACCTGGGGGTCGAATGATGATTTGCCAGGGGTCACCGAATCCTGGGCCAGTCTTGACGCCCCGCACCGCTCTCCCAGCCTGTTTGTGGCCGCCCAGCTGGGCTGTTCCTGGAGCCCGCGGCCGCTCACTCAACCTCTTGGCAGCCGCCCATTTAGTTCACGGAATGGCTGGGGGGCCGAGACTAGAGGTCAGCTGACCGGTGAGGAATTTGAAGTGGGAGGGGCTGAAGGAGACACCATGTCCTGATTTCTGCATAGGTGCCACTGCTACGAGACACCACAAAGTCGGAGACACAGTGAATAACACTACCTGTGATTAGAGTTGCTGTTAAAAGTTTCCACTTCAGTTCTCAGATCAGCAGATGACCTTCATCAAAAGCACCCAAGCTGGCTGATCAGAACTCCCCCCAGCACTGCCACTCATCCCATCCCCCCCCCCACCCCCCCAAAGGAGTAAGAGAAGGAAAAAATAGAGTATACATGTAAGGGAGAGGAAAAAAGGGGGAGGAACTTCCGACAACAAATGTTCGATGGGAGCTTGTTGTCGGAAAATCGGACCGTGTGTAGGCTCCATTGGACAGAATTGTGAGAGCTGGTTCTCAATTTTTCCGACAGCAAAAGTTCTTGTCGGAAAATCCGACTCATGCTCGGAATCATTGAACTTCATCATTCTCGGCTCGTCGTCGTGTTGTACGTCACCACGTTCGGAATTTCCAACAACATTTGTGTGACCGTGTGTATGCAACACGAGTTTGAGCCAACATTTTGTCGGAATGTCCGATCGTGTGTACGCGGCATTAGAGGACAAGAAAAACGGCTAGAGAAAGGGATGGGAGGGGGAAAAAACTAAGAAATTAGGATAGAGAGAGATGAAAGGGAAAGAAAGGAGAACAAAGAGTGATACATTCTAAAATCTACCATAATACTGTACAAGTGGAAGGGACTCGGAGCGCTAAATGTCCGTGGGTTCGGGGCGCAAATTGCTTGACTTGCCTTGGGTGCTGACAACCCACACTACGAAAATAATTTTACTATTGGGGGGGGGGGTTGTTCCCCACAACTTGATAAATTTTACCCAGGGGTCACAGCACTATAAAGGTTGAGAGTCACTGCTCCGGAGGAACAAAAAGTCCTAGGAGGAGTCCTAAGCTGGCCATAGATGGATCGAATTTCAAAGAAAGGGTACTAAAGAGTCCTAAGATGGCCATATAGTCAGATTTTGAAGGAAGGGTCCTAAGCTGACCATAGAGGGACATAATTTAGGAGGATGAGTCTTAAGTTGGTGATAGATGGAAAACATTTTGTTGGAAGAGTTCTAGGAAGATTCCTAAGCTGGCCATAGATGAATAGAATATGGAAGGAGGAGTCCTAAGCTTTCCATAGATGGACAGACTTCTCGAAGGAGGAGTCCTAGGCTGGCCATAGATGGACAGGCTTCTCGAAGGAGGAGTCCTAAGCTGTCCATAGATGGACAGGCTTCTCGAAGGAGGAGTCCTAAGCTGTCCATAGATGGACAGGCTTCTCGAAGGAGGAGTCCTAAGCTGTCCATAGATGGACAGGCTTCTCGAAGGAGGAGTCCTAAGCTGTCCATAGATGGACAGGCTTCTCGAAGGAGGAGTCCTAAGCTGTCCATAGATGGACAGGCTTCTCGAAGGAGGAGTCCCTAAGCTGTCCATAGATGGACAGGCTTCTCGAAGGAGGAGTCCTAAGCTGTCCATAGATGGACAGGCTTCTCGAAGGAGGAGTCCTAAGCTGTCCATAGATGGACAGGCTTCTCGAAGGAGGAGTCCTAGGCTGTCCATAGATGGACAGACTTTTCGAAGGAGGAGTCCTTCGCTGGCCATAGATGGGACAGGCTTTTCGAAGGAGGAGTCCTAAGCTGTCCATAGATGGACAGGCTTCTCGAAGGAGGAGTCCTAAGCTGTCCATAGATGGACAGGCTTCTCGAAGGAGGAGTCCTAAGCTGTCCATAGATGGACAGGCTTCTCGAAGGAGGAGTCCTAAGCTGTCCATAGATGGACAGGCTTCTCGAAGGAGGAGTCCTAGGCTGTCCATAGATGGACAGACTTTTCGAAGGAGGAGTCCTTCGCTGGCCATAGATGGGACAGGCTTTTCGAAGGAGGAGTCCTAAGCTGTCCATAGATGGACAGGCTTTTCGAAGGAGGAGTCCTAAGCTGTCCATAGATGGACAGGCTTTTCGAAGGAGGAGTCCTAAGCTGTCCATAGATGGACAGACTTTTCGAAGGAGGAGTCCTAGGCTGTCCATAGATGGACAGGCTTCTCGAAGGAGGAGTCCTAGGCTGTCCATAGATGGACAGGCTTCTCGAAGGAGTCGTCCTAAGCTGGCCATAGATGGACAGACTTTTCGAAGGAGTCATCCTAAGCTGGCCATAGATGGACAGACTTTTCGAAGGAGTCGTCCTAAGCTGGCCATAGATGGACAGACTTTTCGAAGGAGTCGTCCTAGGCTGGCCATAGATGGACAGACTTTTCGAAGGAGGAGTCCTAGACTGGCCAGAGATGGACAGACTTTTCGAAGGAGTCGTCCTAAGCTGGCCAAAGATGGACAGACTTTTGGAAGGAGTCGTCCTAAGCTGGCCATAGATGGACAGACTTTTCGAAGGAGTTGTCCTAAGCTGGCCATAGATGGACAGACTTTTCGAAGGAGTTGTCCTAAGCTGGCCATAGATGGAAAGACTTCTCGAAGGAGGAGTCCTAAGCTGTCCATAGATAGACAGACTTTTCGAAGGAGGAGTCCTAGACTGGCCATAGATGGACAGGCTTCTCGAAGGAGTCGTCCTAAGCTGGCCATAGATGGGCAGAATTTCGGCTGTACGAAGGCTTCTGAGGGTTATAGTTTGCCTGGATTCAAACATTTTGTGTTGTCACTGGACAAGGAAGAAAGGCAGAATCTTCCAATAGGGGACACGGGATCCATTGGCCACTAAGAGGTTAGTTGGCGGGGTCTCTTCCCTGTTTGTCATGTCTCAAGAAAGGAAGTAAAGGAAAATTTCCCCAGTGAGGCAAAGACCGCAAAAAAGATGCTCGTCGGAGGTTCTAACCCTTCCCTACTCCATCCCAAGAAAAAAAAAATCTACTGCTAGAGACATCCAGTCCGATTATTGTAATCGCTGAGACCGCGCTATGATTGGCCGTCACCTTCTCCATTCTGTTAATTGGTGGTTCTGTCGGTGGTGTACAGTTTTTGTTATAAACAAATGTCTCGGAACTTTGCGCAACTCTCTGCAACGTGATATATTTTGAATATGATTTGCAAGAAAAAAAAAATAGTTAGAGCCTCTTGTGCTGGGAGAGTAAACGCCTTATCACCAGCAGACATACGCACGTCGCACAACGCACATCACACCTTGCCTAACCCAAGGAGCTAAAAATACCCGACAGATAAGAGTCCTCTCCGATAAACACCATCCTCCACCCATGTGGCTGCCGCCTTCTGGTTACTTTAGGGATGTCGGTAACTGGGTGTGTGGCAGGGAAGGGGGGGGTGTGTTTTGGTTGATTGGCAACCTCCCCCCCCACCTTTTTGTTTTTATTGATTATCACATGTTATTTTTCTACAGAAATACATTTACACACCAATCCAATGATGAGAGCCAGAAATGACAAAGCAAATAAAAGCCGCACCGTTCATCAGGGGCAAAATGAAACCAAATAAATTGTAAAACGGGAGACATAAGGTTCTTTTTATCCAACCACCATCCAATACATCTACACATCATGGCCATTAATATGGAGTTGTGTCCCCCCCATCATGGCCATTAATATGGCGTTGTCTCCTCCCCATCATGGCCATTAATATGGAGTTGAGTGTCGTCGTCCCCCCCCCCCCCCCCCCACATCATGGCCATTAATATGGAGTTGTGTCCCCCCCACATCATGGCCATTAATATGGAGTTGCGTCCCCCCCCCTCCACATTATGGCCATTAGTATGGTTAATCTCAACCTTCGTAACAGCCACAAATTGGGCTTCTGTCAGGGAGGGAGCAGAGAAGCTGGAAAGCAAGGATTAGAATCTGGCTTATATTCACATTTCTTATTTAAAAAAAAAAAAAAAAAGTTTATTGAAGAGCAGTACAGTACAATTCAATGCCACCAGAACATCCTGGGGCGCAGTGAAAAACACACAATACATATTAATTTTTCGATATAGATTAATAATCGTCACTCAATATTAAATAGGTCTTCCTACTCAACTATGTACTAAAAGATCATATAAAGGCAGGAAAACCTGATAAGTGCACTTAGTTCCCAAGTCCATCCCGACACCCCTAGTGGGCACAAACTTATATTCACATTTCAATATCCTTTCACTGAAGAACCTTTATGCGGGTGTTTTGGGCTGAATGATTGGATGGATCTGTATTTAGTTTAATGCTTCGGAGTTCTTCGTAAACATTTATGTCCATATTCTTCCATTGGTCCATTCGTAATGAACCCGTAATCGGACCTGGAACTCGGTTTTATCTCCTTTTGTATGACAGGTAATGTTCAATATACTCCTCACAATGCAGGTTTAGGAGACCTGATTCTGTTGTGGCTTCCAGCCCACTACCATGCAGCAGGAGCGCCAACAATTGACTGACTACTGCAAGTGAAAGCATGGCGACCTCCATTACATTATTGATGTGACTAAATCTACACCTGGACGTTCCTCTGACATGCGCTTTCTCCTCTTTCTTTCTTTTCAGACGTTCCCCCGGCTGAGCAGGAAAAGTTGTTTGTCCAGAAGCTGCGCCAGTGTTGCGTCCTTTTCGACTTTGTCTCGGACCCCCTGAGTGATCTAAAATGGAAGGAGGTAAAGAGGGCGGCCCTGAGCGAGATGGTGGAATACATCACACACAACCGCAACGTCATCACGGAGCCCATCTACCCGGAGGTGGTTCATGTGGTGAGTCCAGGCCTTGGCCCGACTGGTCCGTTTCTAGTTTAGTTTCCATGTGATCTCCAGCCTTTCCCTGACCTCATTAGATATTCGGGGCACCAAGACGTATTTCCCGAAGCTGACATCTCAGCGAGTCCGACCGCTACAGAGAAATCGACTTTTCCCAAGTCCTTAGCAGGTTTAGGAAGCAACAGAAACGCCCTTTAAGGGGGATCCACAAAATAAAAAAGCATCGGCCTGTGACAAAAGTTTTATTGCACCTACCTGTCCTTCAGACTTTTCCCTAAAACTTCAGAGCTCCTTCCACCCACCTACCTGTCCTTCAGACTTTTCCCTAAAACTTCAGAGCTCCTTCCACCCACCTACCTGTCCTTCAGACCTTTCCCTAAAACTTCAGAGCTCCTTCCACCCACCTACCTGTCCTTCAGACTTTTCCCTAAAACTTCAGAGCTCCTTCCACCCACCTACCTGTCCTGCTTCAGACTTTTCCCTAAAACTTCAGAGCTCCTTCCACCCACCCACCCACCTACCTGTCCTTCAGACTTTTCCCTAAAACTTCAGAGCTCCTTCCACCCACCCACCTACCTGTCCTTCAGACTTTTCCCTAAAACTTCAGAGCTCCTTCCACCCACCTACCTGTCCTTCAGACCTTTCCCTAAAACTTCAGAGCTCCTTCCACCCACCTACCTGTCCTTCAGACTTTTCCCTAAAACTTCAGAGCTCCTTCCACCCACCTACCTGTCCTGCTTCAGACTTTTCCCTAAAACTTCAGAGCTCCTTCCACCCACCCACCCACCTACCTGTCCTTCAGACTTTTCCCTAAAACTTCAGAGCTCCTTCCACCCACCTACCTGTCCTTCTTCTTCAGACCTTTCCCTAAAACTTCAGAGCTCCTTCCACCCACCTACCTGTCCTTCAGACTTTTCCCTAAAACTTCAGAGCTCCTTCCACCCACCTACCTGTCCTTCAGACTTTTCCCTAAAACTTCAGCACTCCTTCCACCCACCTACCTGTCCTTCAGACTTTTCCCTAAAACTTCAGAGCTCCTTCCACCCACCTACCTGTCCTTCTTCAGACTTTTCCCTAAAACTTCACAGCTCCTTCCACCAATCATTCTGGGCTTCCTGGTATGTGGAAGAGTATGATGCCCCCTACTGGTGACACCTTACGCCAGTGGTTCTTAACCTGGGGGTCAAATGATTATTTGCCAGGGGTCACCAAATCCTGGCCTGTTTCTGAAGCCCACACCGCTCTCCCAGCCTTTTCTCGGCCGCCCAGCTGGGCTGTTCCTGGAGCCCGCAGCCGCCCACTCAGCCTCTTTGAAGCGGCCCATTCAGTTCACAGCATGGCTGGGGGGGGCAGAGACCAGAAGTCAGCTGACTGGTGAGGAACGTGAAGTGGGAGGGGCTGAAGGAGACCCTATCGCCTGATTTCAGCATAGGTGTCACTGCTGCGAGACACCACGGTAGTACGGGTTCCACGATACGATAATTTTACTGTTAGGGGTCCCCACAATTTGTGAAACGTTATCAAGGGGTCACGATGTTATCAAGGGGTCACGGCACTAGGAGGGTTGAGAACACTGCCTTACGCCCTCCGTTGTGTGAAGAAAGCCGTATTATCCTCCCTGGACTTTTTTGATATGTTTTGTTTACATGTTACTGTGAGAAATCCAGGACTATATCCGCCGTCAATGCTTCCTCTGTCCAGAACCAGCACCATCCAAGACTCTCCACCCCCCCAGAGAACTGGGATCGGCCCTGTGACAAACCCTCGTCCTCAAACAGGACTATGTCCGCTGTCAATGCTTCCTCTGTCCAGAACCAGCACTACCCAAGACTCTCCACCCCCCCCCCCCCCCCCAGTCACCAGACAACACCTCAGTGTCGGGTAAAAAACAGCAGACTCACTTTATTCAAGCACAGAAATCACTCCGAGACACTTCCCACCACCCTTGGATTCAGGGAAGATTAAACTGTCCAATGACAATGGACACACGGGTCAGGTGTGTTCAAACTTCTCATCAGTAAACAGTCTTATCAGCAGGGGGGCTGCTGGAGGAATCCCCCCTCCCTCTTTCCTCACAGCAAGACATTTACACATCCCATAATATTTAAGGCAGACACCACAATAGAATACAGTCACACCCCAAACCATCACAGCAAAGAGTCCACAACAGCATGAGACCACACACACACACACACACATACACATATATGTGTGCATTACCGGCCTCCTCAGACCCCCGTCCAGAGCACTGTGTGCATTACCGGCCTTCTCAGACCCCCGTCCAGAGCACTGTGTGCATTACAGGACTCCTCAGACCCCCGTCCAGAGCACTGTGTGCATTACCGGCCTCCTCAGACCCCCGTCCAGAGCACTGTGTGCATTACAGGACTCCTCAGACCCCCGTCCAGAGCACTGTGTGCATTACAGGACTCCTCAGACCCCCGTCCAGAGCACTGTGTGCATTACAGGCCTCCTCAGACCCCCGTCCAGAGCACTGTGTGCATTACAGGCCTCCTCAGACCCCCGTCCAGAGCACTGTGTGCGTTACAGGTCTCCTCAGACCCCCGTCCAGAGCACTGTGTGCATTACAGGACTCCTCAGACCCCCGTCCAGAGCACTGTGTGCATTACAGGTCTCCTCAGACCCCCGTCCAGAGCACTGTGTGCATTACAGGTCTCCTCAGACCCCCGTCCAGAGCACTGTGTACATTACAGGCCTCCTCAGACCCCCGTCCAGAGCACTGTGTGCATTACAGGCCTCCTCAGACCTCCGTCCAGAGCACTGTGTGCATTACAGGCCTCCTCAGACCTCCGTCCAGAGCACTGTGTGCGTTACAGGTCTCCTCAGACCCCCGTCCAGAGCACTGTGTGCATTACAGGTCTCCTCGGACCCCCGTCCAGAGCACTGTGTGCGTTACAGGCCTCCTCAGACCTCCGTCCAGAGCACTGTGTGCATTACAGGCCTCCTCCGACCTCCGTCCAGAGCACTGTGTGCATTACCGGCCTCCTCAGACCCCCGTCCAGAGCACTGTGTGCGTTACCGGCCTCCTCAGACCCCCGTCCAGAGCACTGTGTGCATTACCGGCCTCCTCAGACCCCCGTCCAGAGCACTGTGTGCATTACCGGCCTCCTCAGACCCCCGTCCAGAGAACTGTGCGTTACAGGCCTCCTCAGACCCCCATCCAGAGCACTGTGTGCGTTACCGGCCTCCTCAGACCCCCTGTCCAGAGCACTGTGTGCATTACTGGCCTCCTCAGACCTCCGTCCAGAGCACTGTGTGCATTACAGGTCTCCTCAGACCCCCGTCCAGAGCACTGTGTGCATTACAGGTCTCCTCAGACCCCCGTCCAGAGCACTGTGCGTTACAGGCCTCCTCAGACCCCCATCCAGAGCACTGTGTGCATTACCGGCCTCCTCAGACCTCCGTCCAGAGCACTGTGTGCATTACAGGTCTCCTCAGACCCCCGTCCAGAGCACTGTGTACATTACAGGTCTCCTCAGACCCCCGTCCAGAGCATTGTGTGCATTACAAGTCTCCTCAGACCCCCGTCCAGAGCACTGTGCGTTACAGGCCTCCTCAGACCCCCATCCAGAGCACTGTGTGCGTTACCGGCCTCCTCAGACCCCCTGTCCAGAGCACTGTGTGCATTACAGGCCTCCTCAGACCCCCGTCCAGAGCACTGTGTGCATTACAGGTCTCAGACTCCCGTCCAGAGCACTGTGTGCGTTACAGGCCTCCTCAGACCCCCGCCCAGAGCACTGTGTGCATTACAGGTCTCCTCAGACCCTCGTCCAGAGCACAGTGTGCGTTACCGGCCTCCTCAGACCCCCGTTCAGAGCACTGTGTGCATTACAGGTCTCCTCAGACCCCCGTCCAGAGCACTGTGTACATTACCGGCCTCCTCAGACCCCCGTCCAGAGCACTGTGTGCGTTACCGGCCTCCTCAGACCCCCGTCCAGAGCACTGTGTGCGTTACCGGCCTCCTCAGACCCCCGTCCAGAGCACTGTGTGCATTACAGGTCTCCTCAGACCCCCGTCCAGAGCACTGTGTGCATTACAGGTCTCCTCAGACCCCCGTCCAGAGCACTGTGTGCGTTACAGGCCTCCTCAGACCCCCGTCCAGAGCACTGTGTGCATTACAGGTCTCCTCAGACCCCCGTCCAGAGCACTGTGTGCATTACAGGTCTCCTCAGACCCCCGTCCAGAGCACTGTGTGCATTACAGGCCTCCTCAGACCTCCGTCCAGAGCACTGTGTGCATTACAGGTCTCCTCAGACCCCCGTCCAGAGCATTGTGTGCATTACAGGTCTCCTCAGACCCCCGTCCAGAGCATTGTGTGCATTACAGGTCTCCTCAGACCCCCGTCCAGAGCACTGTGCGTTACAGGCCTCCTCAGACCCCCATCCAGAGCACTGTGTGCGTTACCGGCCTCCTCAGACCCCCTGTCCAGAGCACTGTGTGCATTACAGGTCTCAGACCCCCGTCCAGAGCACTGTGTGCGTTACAGGCCTCCTCAGACCCCCGTCCAGAGCACTGTGTGCATTACAGGTCTCAGACCCCCGTCCAGAGCACTGTGTGCGTTACAGGCCTCCTCAGACCCCCGTCCAGAGCACTGTGTGCATTACAGGTCTCCTCAGACCCTCGTCCAGAGCACAGTGTGCGTTACCGGCCTCCTCAGACCCCCGTCCAGAGCACTGTGTGCATTACAGGTCTCCTCAGACCCCCGTCCAGAGCACTGTGTACATTACCGGCCTCCTCAGACCCCCGTCCAGAGCACTGTGTGCGTTACCGGCCTCCTCAGACCCCCGTCCAGAGCACTGTGTGCGTTACCGGCCTCCTCAGACCCCCGTCCAGAGCACTGTGTGCATTACAGGTCTCCTCAGACCCCCGTCCAGAGCACTGTGTGCATTACAGGTCTCCTCAGACCCCCGTCCAGAGCACTGTGTGCATTACAGGTCTCCTCAGACCCCCGTCCAGAGCACTGTGTGCATTACAGGTCTCCTCAGACCCCCGTCCAGAGCACTGTGTGCATTACAGGCCTCCTCAGATCCCTGTCCAGAGCACTGTGTGCATTACAGGCCTCCTCAGACCCCCGTCCAGAGCACTGTGTGCATTACAGGACTCTTCAGACCCCCGTCCAGAGCACTGTGTGCATTACAGGTCTCCTCAGACCCCCGTCCAGAGCACTGTGTGCATTACAGGCCTCCTCAGACCCCCGTCCAGAGCACTGTGTGCATTACAGGCCTCCTCAGATCCCTGTCCAGAGCACTGTGTGCATTACAGGCCTCCTCAGACCCCCGTCCAGAGCACTGTGTGCATTACAGGACTCCTCAGACCCCCGTCCAGAGCACTGTGTGCATTACAGGTCTCCTCAGACCCCTGTCCAGAGCACTGTGTGCATTACCGGCCTCCTCAGACCCCCGTCCAGAGCACTGTGTGCATTACAGGTCTCCTCAGACCCCCGTCCAGAGCACTGTGTGCATTACAGGCCTCCTCAGACCCCCGTCCAGAGCACTGTGTGCATTACCGGCCTCCTCAGACCCCCGTCCAGAGCACTGTGTGCATTACAGGCCTCCTCAGACCCCCGTCCAGAGCACTGTGTGCATTACAGGCCTCCTCAGACCCCCGTCCAGAGCACTGTGTGCATTACAGGTCTCCTCAGACCCCCGTCCAGAGCACTGTGTGCATTACAGGTCTCCTCAGACCCCCGTCCAGAGCACTGTGTGCATTACAGGTCTCCTCAGACCCCCGTCCAGAGTGACTTAATTTGTATCTGAGTTTGTTCAAACCTTAATACCAAATCCTTTCTGTTTTAGTTTGCAGTGAACATGTTCCGGACATTACCCCCCTCCTCCAACCCCACCGGAGCCGAGTTTGATCCGGAGGAAGATGAGCCGACGTTAGAAGCCGCGTGGCCACACCTACAGGTATTTACCGCCATCTTATTTCTTTTTTACCATTCAAGCCGCGCTGTTCTTTGCATTTTTCAAACATATTTTAAAGGTTTGTATTCTGACTTGGCGTGTGGAGAAGCCGACACGTCCGTTACCAGCAGTCTGCTGTGCATGTTGGGGGTGCCTTGGCTTTTGGGGGTGCATCAGGCTCAAAATGACCGAGAGATTGACGGGTCCAATCGGCGGCCTTGTGCATACGAATGTTTAGTGGCTCAGGTGTAAAATTCTTAACGCATTGTGGCGCCCTAGAAGCTGCAAGGTGATGCGCACCGCCGCCAATGCAATTTAGGAAATTAAGTGAATCGGCCAAAGAATAAGTGGAGCAACGCACCACATCCCAAATGAATTGAAGAAAATGGAATAAGGGGTATTTTAAGGTGCCGGAAACTATATATATATATATATACAGTGGGGATGGAAAGTTTGGGCACCCCAGGTACAAATGTGTATTAATGTGCATAACAAAGCCAAGGAAAGATGGAAAAATCTCCAAAAGGCATCAAATTACAGATTAGACATTTTTATAATATGTCAGAAAAATATACCGTATTTTCCGGCGTATAAGACGACTTTCTGGATGCAAAAAAATGCATCCAAAGTCAGGGGTCGTCTTATACGCCGGGGACGGTCTCCCTGCTGTGAGAGCGTCAATGATTTAAAAGACGCTCCTTCTCCTCAGAGTGTTCTGTGATAGGCGGAACACAACATTTCCCAGCAGCGCCTCTGTTCTGTGTTCCTCCTATCACAGATGCCTTCTCATCCTCGGACGAGATGAGAAGTCGTCCGTGATAGGCAGAACACAGAACACTCTGAGGAGAAGGAGCGTCTTTTAAATCATTGACGCGCGCAGCACGGAGACTGTCACCGCACCGCACCGCCTGAAATCTATCCAGAAAAAAAGTGAGTGATGGCACTGTTTGCAGTGATTGCACTGGGGGGCAAGCTCAGGCACAGAGACAGAGAGGGGGCAAGCTCAGGCACAGAGACAGAGAGGGGGCAAGCTCAGGCACAGAGACAAAGAGGGGGCAAGCTCAGGCACAGAGACAGAGAGGGGGCAAGCTCAGGCACAGAGACAGAGAGGGGGCAAGCTCAGGCACAGAGACAGAGAGGGGGCAAGCTCAGGCACAGAGACAGAGAGGGGGCAAGCTCAGGCACAGAGACAAAGAGGGGGCAAGCTCAGGCACAGAGACAGAGAGGGGGCAAGCTCAGGCACAGAGACAGAGAGGGGGCAAGCTCAGGCACAGAGACAGAGAGGGGGCAAGCTCAGGCACAGAGACAGAGAGGGGGCAAGCTCAGGCACAGAGACAGAGAGGGGGCAAGCTCAGGCACAGAGACAGAGAGGGGGCAAGCTCAGGCACAGAGACAGAGAGGGGGCAAGCTCAGGCACAGAGACAGAGAGGGGGCAAGCTCAGGCACAGAGACAGAGAGGGGGCAAGCTCAGGCACAGAGACAGAGAGGGGGCAAGCTCGGGCACAGAGAGGGGGCAAGCTCGGGCACAGAGAGGGGGCAAGCTCGGGCACAGAGAGGGGGCAAGCTCAGGCACAGAGAGGGGGCAAGCTCAGGCACAGAGAGGGGGCAAGCTCAGGCACAATGGGGGCAAGTGATGGCACAGTGGGGGCATGTAATGTAATGGCACAGTGAGATTTGAAAAAGCCTGTTTCTGTCAGCGGTTCTGGCTCCCCCTCAGCTTCCAGAAAGACTAGTAAGAAGGGGGTAGTCTTATACAGTGAGTATATGCCAAAACCAAAATTTTTCCTGGAAAATTAGGGGGTCGTCTTATACGCCGTAAAATACGGTAGATTTTATTTCCATCATTTACACTTTCAAAATGACAGAAAACTGGCATCTATTGGCGCCCGTAGGCGGCACTCCCGGGAGCCAGTAAGCATTGGATGTTTTATGCCTCAGCACTGGAGCTGCTAAGCGTCCATGTATGTACATGAGGACCAATAAGCACCAGAGTTGGACCCGGTGCACCCCGTAACAGAACTTCTCAGACACCCCCCCTTTTCCTCCTTTCTGTGGGGGGGGGGGGGGGGTTGTGATGAGGACTGTGGCTTGGCTGTGAGAACCTAAAGCAGCATGAGTGTTATGTACGTCACTACAGCTTCTATAAACTACAGAGAGGGGATAACGCAGGCCTGGGAGTTCATCTCTTGATGGAATAATGGCGCCACCTGGTGGCACAAAACAGAAGCTGCACTCCACAGGCCAAGCTGGCCGTAAACTGAGCGAATGTTTGGCCTGTTCCTGATGGACCTGCCGATTTAAACCATGAGCGGTCCTGTTCCCCCCCCCAACCCAACCCCCCTCACCTGATAACCTTTCATTGAGAAATCAAAGGAGCCGTGCAGGAAATTGTCAGGTGAACAGCGGCTGCATCCAGTCAGAATACAATGGCCGACAGATTGGCCTGCAGATTTAACCATTCATGCTGCACAGCAAGGGGTCTCCAAACTTTCTAAACAAAGGGCCAGTTTACTGTCCTCCGGACTTTACAGGGGCCGGAATAGTGTCCCATCATTGGTGTCAGTGGGAGGAATAGTGTCCCATCATTGGTATCAGTGGGAGGAATAGTGTCCCATCATTGGTATCAGTGGGAGGAATAGTGTCCCATCATTGGTGTCAGTGGGAGGAATAGTGTCCCATCATTGGTGTCAGTGAGAGGAATAGTGTCCCATCATTGGTGTCAGTGGGAGGAATAGTGTCCCATCATTGGTGTCAGTGGGGGGAATAGTGTCCCATCATTGGTATCAGTGGGAGGAATAGTGTCCCGTCAGTGGGAGGAATAGTGTCCCATCATTGGTGTCAGTGGGAGGAATAGTGTCCCATCATTGGTGTCAGTGGGAGGAATAGTGTCCTGTCATTGGTGTCGGTGGGAGGAATAGTGTCCCATCATTAGTATCAGTGGGAGGAATAGTGTCCCATCATTGGTATCAGTGGGAGGAATAGTGTCCCATCATTGGTGTCGGTGGGAGGAATAGTGTCCCATCATTGGTGTCAGTGGGGGGAATAGTGTCCCATCATTGGTGTCAGTGGGAGGAATAGTGTCCCATCATTGGTGTCAGTGAGAGGAATAGTGTCCCATCATTGGTGTCAGTGGGAGGAATAGTGTCCCATCATTGGTGTCAGTGGGGGGAATAGTGTCCCATCATTGGTATCAGTGGGAGGAATAGTGTCCCGTCAGTGGGAGGAATAGTGTCCCATCATTGGTGTCAGTGGGAGGAATAGTGTCCCATCATTGGTGTCAGTGGGAGGAATAGTGTCCTGTCATTGGTGTCGGTGGGAGGAATAGTGTCCCATCATTAGTATCAGTGGGAGGAATAGTGTCCCATCATTGGTATCAGTGGGAGGAATAGTGTCCCATCATTGGTGTCGGTGGGAGGAATAGTGTCCCATCATTGGTGTCAGTGGGGGAATAGTGTCCCATCATTGGTGTCAGTGGGAGGAATAGTGTCCCATCATTGGTGTCAGTGGGAGGAATAGTGTCCCATCATTGGTGTCAGTGGGAGGAATAGTGTCCCATCATTGGTGTCAGTGGGAGGAATAGTGTCCCATCATTGGTGTCAGTGGGAGGAACCGGACTTGACTGACGTCTGTGTTTTGGTGTCTTTGCAGCTGGTCTACGAGTTTTTCCTGCGATTTTTGGAGTCTCCGGATTTCCAGCCGAACGTAGCGAAGAAATACATCGATCAGAAGTTTGTTCTTCAGGTACGTCTCGTGGCGTTTTCCTCCGGTAAGTGCTGGCGATGTGACGCGTTTGTAACCCTGCGTCTCCCCTCCCCCCTCCTCAGTTGTTGGAACTCTTCGACAGCGAAGACCCCAGAGAGCGAGATTTCCTGAAGACGACTCTGCACCGAATCTACGGCAAATTTTTAGGCCTTCGCGCTTACATAAGGAAGCAAATCAATAATATATTTTATAGGTAGGTGATCGGTTCAGTGTCTGTATTGTGTGCTCCCATCACTCCGGACTCCTCCATGTCAGGAATGTTCCTCCTGGAGGACACCGGATTGTCCCGGCAGATGTAACATTGTATCTCCTGATAAATAGGTAGATTCACAAAGAGTTAGGCCGGCTTATCAGTAGATATCAGTAGATAAACCGGCCTAACTCGGAATCTACACCGACTTATGTTTAAGTGTATTCTCAAACAGAGATACGCTTAAACATATCTAAGATACAACGGCTTGCGCCGTCCTATCTTAGGTTGCAATATTTTGGCCGCTAGGTGGCACTTCCATTGCGGTCGGCGTAGAATATGTAAATTAGTAGATACGCCGATTCACGAACGTACGCCCGGCCGACGCAGTACTTTTACGCCGTTTACGTTAGAGATAGGCCGCGTAAAGTTAGAGCTAGGCCCTAGTTGGAATAGTAATGTTAAGTATGGCCGCCGTTCCCGCGTCGAAATTCGAATTTTTTGCGTAAGTCGTCCGTGAATCGGGATTTACGTTGTTTACGTCCACGTCGAAATCAATAGGCCCGTGCGGCGTACTTAGCCGCAATGCACACTGGGAAATGTAGGCGCCCGGCGCATGCGCAGTTAGAAAGGCCTCATTAACATAAAACACGCCCCCTCAGACACATTTGAATTATGCGCCCTTACGCCCGCCGCATTGACGCTACGCCGCCGTAACTTAGCAGGCAAGTACATTGTGAATCATGTACTTGCCTCACTAACTTACGGTGGCGTAGCCTAAATGCCTTAAGCTACGCCGCCGCAAAGTTGCACTACAGAAGGTTTTTCACCCCCATGCATAGAATGCAAACCTCGAGGGTTTACAGCCACTTTAAGTATTATCCAGCTGCCACCATTCATGTTCAGCAACTAAAAAGTTGGGACCCTTTTTTCTGCCGATGCATGATTTTTATTTTTTTGTTTTTTTCACGTTTTTAGGTTTATTTATGAAACGGAACATCACAACGGCATAGCGGAGCTTCTGGAAATCCTGGGAAGGTTGGTACCTCCGTTATCTTCTTCCTCCTCGTCACACACACACACACACAGAGCGGGCGTCAGATAAAGATTCTCCGACTTTCCAACGCTAATTTGTTTTTACAACTGCAAATCATTTTCACGTGTGACGTGATTGGGGGAGGGGGGGACTGGTGGTAAAGCTGCTTCTTCTGCACACGTGCAGATGAATCTCCATCCATTCCTATGGGGAGGAACCCGTCCGTATCTCATACACATAGTAGATCTTCTCTCCATAGGGATGAATGGAGGTTTTCTGCTTATTTACAGCCGCCCACCATAGATGGATCGAATCTCAGCTGGGACCGACCAAGATTTAATTCCTCTATAGGCAGGCTGGTTGTACTCAAGTCAATTAACCCCTTCAATACCGGGGATACCTTCCTTACTCCCTCTTCCTTCCTTCCTTTCCCTTCCTTCCTTCCCCCTCTCCCTTCCTTCCTTCCTTCCCCCCCTCCCCTCCTTCCTTCCTTCCCCCTCTCCCTTCCTTCCTTCCTTCCCCCTCTCCCTTCCTTCCTTCCTTCCCCCTCTCCCTTCCTTCCTTCCTTCCCCCTCTCCCTTCCTTCCTTCCTTCCCCCTCTCCCTTCCTTCCTTCCCCCTCTCCCTTCCTTCCTTCCTTCCCCCTCTCCCTTCCTTCCTTCCTTCCTTCCTTCCTTCCCCCTCTCCCTTCCTTCCTTCCTTCCCCCTCTCCCTTCCTTCCTTCCTTCCTTCCCCCCTCTCCCTTCCTTCCTTCCTTCCCCCTCTCCCTTCCTTCCTTCCTTCCTTCCTTCCTTCCCCCTCTCCCTTCCTTCCTTCCTTCCTTCCTTCCTTCCTTCCCCCTCTCCCTTCCTTCCTTCCTTCCTTCCTTCCCCCTCTCCCTTCCTTCCTTCCTTCCTTCCTTCCTTCCTTCCTTCCTTCCCCCTCTCCCTTCCTTCCTTCCTTCCTTCCTTCCCCCTCTCCCTTCCTTCCTTCCTTCCTTCCTTCCTTCCTTCCTTCCCCCTCTCCCTTCCTTCCTTCCTTCCTTCCTTCCCCCTCTCCCTTCCTTCCTTCCTTCCTTCCTTCCTTCCCCCTCTCCCTTCCTTCCTTCCTTCCTTCCTTCCCCCTCTCCCTTCCTTCCTTCCTTCCTTCCTTCCTTCCTTCCTTCCCCCTCTCCCTTCCTTCCTTCTTTCCGCTCCAAAAGTCCTGCTAGCCGCATCTTTGGAGCGGTGAGAGGATCGGTGTGTTTACAAGCGCCTCCACGCTCCTTCCCATTGAAAACAATGGGACACCGCTGTAATACCACCGGCAAAAGTCCTGCTAGCCGCATCTTTGAAGGGTTTTGGAGCGGGGTGTTTAGCACTCCTTCCCTTTGAAATCAATGGGAAACCGCGGTAATACCGCCGGCAGAGGTGCATTGTAGAGCTGCACGATTAATCGTGGAGAGAATCACGATCTCGATTCTCCCCACCCGTGATTCTTCTGTTTCACGGCCGGTTCCATATAACCAGCGTGGAACGCAAATGGTGCCGATATTGGAACCGACGTCGGCAGCCTGCGCCGCTGGATGGATGCCTGGGCTTCTCTTGCAGATCTGTACAGCTGCAGTGTGTATCCATGCGCCACCCAGTGGTTGCCGGCGGTACTGCTTCTGATGTATAAAAAAGAGACCAGTGATATGTCTATAATGTTAAAGACCATGGGCCAGATCCTCAAAAGAGATACTCCGACTTAACTGCTGTTCAGTCTGTGTGTAACTTTGGAAACGATCCTCAAAAGGCTTTTTCCAAAGTTACACAGAAGATCCGGCATGTGTAATTGAATTACACTGCCTAATTTTAGGATGCAGTACCGCATCCGCCGCTGGGGGCATTTCGAGTCGAAATGCCGTTGCTAGTATGCAAATTAGCACTTAAGGCGATCCACAAAGCTTTCTAGCTTCCTTTTTGCGCCGTAAGTGTTATTTTGCAAGTGTAAAATTAGGGCTCGTTTTACAAAGTGTAAAGTTAGTAACACCTTGTAAAGGCCCATTCCAGCGACGGCATTTGGTATGCTTTCCCGAGGGAGAACTCCACGGCAATTTGTAAAAAACAAAACCGGCATGGGTTCCCCCCCAGGAGCATACCAGGCCCTTAGGTCTGGTATGGGTTGTAAGGGGACCCCCCCCTACGCCGAAAAATCGACGTAGGGGGTCCCCTACAATCCATACCAGACCCGTATCCAAAGCACGCTACCCGGCCAGCCAGGAAGGGAGTGGGGACGAGCGAGCGCCCCCCCCCCTCCTGAGCCGTGCCAGGCCGCATGCCCTCAACATGGGGGGGTTGGGTGCTCTGGGGCAGGGGGGCGCACTGCGGGCCCCCCCACCCCAGAGCACCCTGTCCCCATGTTGATGAGGACAGGACCTCTTCCCGACAACCCTTGCCATTGGTTGTCGGGGTCTGCGGGCTGAGGCTTATCGGAATCTGGGAGTCCCCTTTAATAAGGGGGCCCCCAGATACCGGCCCCCCACCCTAAGTGAATGGATATGGGGTACATCGTACCCCTATCCATTCACCTGGAGGCAAAAAGTAAAATGTAGTAAACACACAACACAAGGCTTTTTAAAATATTTTATTATTCTGCTCCGGACGCCCCCCCTGTCTTCGTTATTAGCTCAATTACCAGGGGGGGGCTTCTTCTTCCGCTCTCCGGGGGTCTTCTCCGCTCTCCGGGGGTCTTCTCCGCTCTCCGGGGGTCTTCTCCGCTCTCCGGGGGGGCTTCTCCGGACTCCGGGGGGCTTCTTCCATCTTCTCCCCTCTTCCGCTGTTGACTCGGCGAACCCCGGTTCTTCTGCAGCTCTCCGGTGCCTTCTTCTTCAGCGCTGGCTGCCTGCTATGTTTGTGTGTTAGCTCGATTTCAAACAGGCAGCCGGCGCGGTCTTCTGTGACGTCAGGGTCTTCTCTTCTGTTCTTCACCCCTCTTCCGATGTTGCCTCGTCGCCTGTTGTCGCTGTAATGATGGAAGCGCGCCTTGCATCCCATTTATATAGGCATCACCGTCCCATCATGCTCCGGTAGGTACCCACGTGGTGGGTGCCTACCCACGTGCACCCACCACGTGGGTACCTACCGGAGCATGATGGGACGGTGATGCCTATATAAATGGGATGCAAGGCGCGCTTCCATCATTACAGCGACAACAGGCGACGAGGCAACATCGGAAGAACAGAAGACAAGACCCTGACGCCACAGAAGACCGCGCCGGCTGCCTGTTTGAAATCGAGCTAACACACAAACATAGCAGGCAGCCAGCGCTGAAGAAGAAGGCACCGGAGAGCTGCAGAAGAACCGGGGTTCGCCGAGTCAAGAGCGGAAGAGGGGAGAAGATGGAAGAAGCCCCCCCGGAGAGCGGAGAAGCCCCCCCGGAGAGCGGAGAAGACCCCCGGAGAGCGGAGAAGACCCCCGGAGAGTGGAAGAAGAAGCCCCCCCTGGTAAAAGAGCTAATAACGAAGACAGGGGGGGCGTCCGGAGCAGAATAATAAATTATTTTAAAAAGCCTTGTGTTGTGTGTTTACTACATTTTACTTTTTGCCTCCAGGTGAATGGATAGGGGTACGATGTACCCCATATCCATTCACTTAGGGTGGGGGGCCGGTATCTGGGGGCCCCCTTATTAAAGGGGACTCCCAGATTCCGATAAGCCTCCGCCCGCAGACCCCGACAACCAATGGCAAGGGTTGTCGGGAAGAGGTCCTGTCCTCATCAACATGGGGACAGGGTGCTCTGGGGTGGGGGGGCCCGTAGTGCGCCCCCCTGCCCCAGAGCACCCAACCCCCCCATGTTGAGGGCACGCGGCCTGGCACGGCTCAGGAGGGGGGGGGCGCTCGCTCGTCCCCACTCCCTTCCTGGCCGGCCGGGTAGCGTGCTTTGGATACGGGTCTGGTATGGATTGTAGGGGGACCCCCTACGTCAATTTTTCGGCGTGGGGGGTCTCCTTACAACCCATGCCAGACCTAAGGGCCTGGTATGCTCCTGGGGGGGGAACCCATGCCGTTTTTTTCTTTGAAAATTGGCATGGAGTTCTCCCTCAGGAATGCATGCCGCTGTCATTTTTTTTTTTCCCCGACGCAACTTTAAGCCGTCGCGATCCTCAAAACTCGGCGTAACGTAACTTCGCGCATGCGCAGTACGGCCGGCGCGGGAGCGCGCCTCATTTAAATGGGACTCGCCCCATTTGAATAGGAACGCCTTGCGCCGGCGGAATTTTAGTTACACAGCCTGAAATTTCTAGATAAGTGCTTTGTGGATCAGGCACTTAGGTAGAAACTTTAAGGCAGTGTAACTTAAATGGGATTTTTTAAGTTACGCCAGGTTTTTGTGGATCTGGCCCCATATAACTCCTATGAAAAAAGAATTATCAAAGTTTGATTCTGCCTTTTTCATAGGAGTTATATGGTCTTTAACATTATAGACATATCACTGGTCTCTTTTTTTTTTTATATATTCATATTTTCAGATAAATCACAGGTTTATTTATTTGGGGGGGGGGGGGGGGTTTCTGGCATTCAGTTTTTGAGAATCGTGATCTTTAGTCTAAGCAAAAGAATCGTGATTCTCATTTTGACCAGAATCGTGCAGCTCTAGTGCATTGCCGGCGGTATTAACCCCTTTTCGGCCGCTAGCGGGGGTTAAAAATGCACTGATAGGGGCCGAATACCGCCGCAAATTCCGACGGTATAGCGCCGTTAAAAATAGCGGCGCTATACCTCCACCGCACCTCCCGCCACAGTGTGAAAGGGGCCTTACAGAGGGCATACCCCCCCCCTGTAGGCTGACGGTAATGATCTGGGTGGGGTGAGGAGAGGTTTATATATAAGACACGGGGGGACACAGGAAAGGATATTTCTACTACAAGTCTGCAGATTCTAAACCTGTCTGTCTGATTTTTGTGCTTTCAGTATAATTAACGGGTTTGCCTTACCATTAAAAGAAGAGCACAAGATCTTCCTGCTGAAGGTGTTATTACCGTTACACAAAGTCAAGTCCCTCAGTGTCTACCATCCACAGGTAAGTACTTTCCTTCTTGGGGGGGGGGGGGTGTCACTCACATGCCACCCACATCACCTTTCTAGGATTCCTGTCCTAACCTGACCTGTAAGAGGAGACGGCCCACCTTAACCCCTTCAATCCCGGGCTTTTATACCCACCTCCATACCGGGGGGCCTATTCTGGCACTTCTCTCCCTCCATGTACAAATCATCATTCTCTAGAAAATTACTCAGAACCCCCAAATATTATATATGTTTTTTTTAGCAGACACCCTAGGGCGGGCGTCACTAAATGGCGGACCGCGGTCCGGTTCCGGCCCCAGTGACCATTCTATCCGGACCGCAGCCTCGCCTGTGTGTCTCTGTGGCCGGCTCGCCCGCCTGCCGATGCCGCTATATACACAGCATGGCAGGCGCAGCAGGTCTGTGCCGTCTCTGCACTCCCCCCTCCCCACACTGCCTGTCTGCCTTATTCACACAAACATGAATCACGACCGCGCTGGACAATGGGCGGGACTTTTTAAGTTAAAAAGTGGGTGATTGGTTGCTAGGCAGCAGGTTGGTCCCAGCAACAAATCACTCGCTTTTAATGGGAAAGGTCCCGCCCATTGTCCAGAGCGGCCACGCTCCATGTCCTGTGTGAAGAAGGTAGGTTTTCTGTGGGGAGGGGGAGTGTTGTGCTGTACAGGACAGGACAGGACAGGGGTTTGCTATTGAGAGGATTGTGATGGGGGGAAGTCAGTCTGCGATGGGGGGGGGGGGGGGTCTGTTATTGTAGGGAGGGGGTTGTTCAGTCTGTGATGGGGGGGTCTGTGAATTTGGGGGGTCCGTCTGATTGGTGGGTCAGTCTGTGATAGGGGGTCTGATTTGGGGGGGTCAGTCTGTGATAGGGAGATCTGTGATTGTGGGGGGTTCAGTCTAAGATGGGGTGTTCTGTGATTGTGGGTGGGGGGGTTCAGTTTGTAATTGGGGGGGGGGGGTTAAGTCTGATTTGGGGGGTCAGTCTGTGATTGGTGGGTCAGTCTGTGATAGGGGGGGATCTGTGATTGTGGGGGGGGGGGTTCAGTCTGTGATGGGGTGGTCTGTAATTGGGGAGGTCTGTGATTGTGGGGGGATCAGTCTATGATAGTGGGGTCTGTGATTGGGGGGTCAGTCTGTGATTGGTGGGACAGTCTGTTATAGGGGGTCTGATTTGGGGGGTCAGTCTGTGATGGGGGATCTGTGTTTGTGGGGGGTTCAGTCTGTGATGGGGTGTTCTGTGATTGTGGGGGGTTCAGTTTGTAATTGGGGGGGATCAGTCTGATTTGGGGGGGGGGTGATTGTGGGGGGGGTTCAGTCTGTGATGGGGTGTTCTGTGATTGTGGGGGGTTCAGTTTGTAATTGGGGGGATCAGTCTGATTTGGGGGGGAGGGGGTCTGTGATTGGGGGGGGGTTCAGTCTGTGATGGGGTGGTCTGTGATTGTGGGGGGTCCATCTGTGATTGGGGGGGGGTCCATCTGTGATTGGGGGTCAGTCTGTAATAGGGGGTCTGTGATTTGGGGGATCTGATTTGGGGGGGGGGGTCAGCCTGTAATAGGGGGATCTGTGATTGTGGGGGTTCAGTCTGTGATTGGGGGGTCCATCTGTGATTGTGGGGAATCAGTCTGTGCTGGGGGTGTCCATCTGTGATTGGGGGGGATTGGTATGTGATGGGGGTCTGTGATTTGGGGGGTCAGTCTGGAAAAGGGGGATCTGTGGTTTGGGGGGGTCAGTCTGTAATGGGGGGTTTGTGATAGGGCAGGGGGATGTGATGTAAGGGGGGGGGGGGCTGAGGACACTGATGTAAAAGGGGTTCTATGATTTTTGCACTGGCAAAACACAGGTCTGTTTTCTATGTGTCCTGTTCACATTGAAACAGCGCCCCTGCGTGCTGAGCAGTGTGGTACAAAATGCATTCTGTTTCTATGCACCGCAACTGATCTGTGCTGCATAAAAATTAAAGAAATGTATTTTGAGATTTTTATGTCGATTTCGATGGTGTGTGGGTCTTAAAGGTGTGTGGTGGGGGGGCGCTGTGAAGTGGAGTATATCATGTGGCATCATAGCACCAATATGACATTCGGACCTCCGCTGGAAGAATTTTTTTCCGTCCGGACCCCCGTGAATTTTAATTCACTACCCCTGCCCTAGGGAATCGGTCCCCGGGGCTGAAGAACGGGGAGAGCTGTATGTAAACACGGCTTCCCCGTTCTTCACTGTGGCGGCGTCATCGATCGTGTGATCCCTTATATAGGGGGGCACAAGCGATGACGTCACACCTAAAGCCACACCCCCCTACAGTTGAAAACACACTTCAGGTCACACATAACCCCATCAGTGCCCCCCTGTGGTTAACTCCCAAACTGCAACTGTCATTTTCACAATAAACAATGCAATTTAAATGCATGTTTTTGCTGTGAAAATGACAATGGTCCCAAAAATGTGTCAAAATTGTCCGAAGTGTCCGCCATAATGTCGCAGTCACGAAAAAAATTGCTGATCGCTGCCATTAGTAGTAAAGAAAAAAAAATTAATAAAAATGCAATAAAACTATCTCCTATTTTGTAAACGCTATAAATTTCGCACAAACCAACCCCTCAACCAGCCGTCTATGGCAGAGATGTCCCCATTGGAAGGATTCCCTTCCCCCAACCCCTTCTGGTGACAAATTTAGGATTTGCCATTCCTGTCCTGATGACGATAATCCACAACTAGCGTGAGGGGCGGGGTCTTCCCAGCGGAGGGGCGGGGTCTTCCCAGCGGAGGGGCGGGGTCTTCCCAGCGGAGGGGCGGGGTCTTCCCAGCGGAGGGGCGGGGTCTTCCCAGCGGAGGGGCGGGATCTTCCCAGCGGAGGGCCAGTCATGTGATCCTATAAATGGTTTCAACTGTTGGTTAAAAAAAAAACAATTTCTGTTACATTGTCAATATTAATGCCGATTTTTGTTTCTTTTCTTCCAGCTGGCGTATTGTGTAGTTCAGTTTTTAGAGAAGGACAGCACCCTGACCGAGCCGGTAAGATCATCATTATTATTATTATATCCCCCCCCCTCATCCAGGGACCTCCCACTTATTACTGGGGGGTTCTGTGACACCAATGTAAGGAACATTCTTCCCACTGATCACCAATGTAAGGAACATTCTTCTCACTGATCACCAATGTAAGGAACATTCTTCCCACTGATCACCAATGTAAGGGACATTCTTCTCACTGATCACCAATGTAAGGAACATTCTTCCCACTGATCACCAATGTAAGGAACATTCTTCCCACTGATCACCAATGTAAGGGACATTCTTCCCACTGATCACCAATGTAAGGGACATTCTTCCCACTGATCACCAATGTAAGGAACATTCTTCCCACTGATCACCAATGTAAGGAACATTCTTCTCACTGATCACCAATGTAAGGAACATTCTTCCCACTGATCACCAATGTAAGGGACATTCTTCTCACTGATCACCAATGTAAGGAACATTCTTCCCACTGATCACCAATGTAAGGAACATTCTTCCCACTGATCACCAATGTAAGGGACATTCTTCCCACTGATCACCAATGTAAGGGACATTCTTCTCACTGATCACCAATGTAAGGAACATTCTTCCCACTGATCACCAATGTAAGGGACATTCTTCCCACTGATCACCAATGTAAGGGACATTCTTCTCACTGATCACCAATGTAAGGAACATTCTTCTCACTGATCACCAATGTAAGGGACATTCTTCCCACTGATCACCAATGTAAGGAACATTCTTCTCACTGATCACCAATGTAAGGGACATTCTTCTCACTGATCACCAATGTAAGGAACATTCTTCTCACTGATCACCAATGTAAGGGACATTCTTCTCACTGATCACCAATGTAAGGGACATTCTTCCCACTGATCACCAATGTAAGGGACATTCTTCTCACTGATCACCAATGTAAGGGACATTCTTCCCACTGATCACCAATGTAAGGGACATTCTTCCCACTGATCACCAATGTAAGGAACATTCTTCCCACTGATCACCAATGTAAGGAACATTCTTCTCACTGATCACCAATGTAAGGGACATTCTTCTCACTGATCACCAATGTAAGGGACATTCTTCTCAGTGATCACCAATGTAAGGGACATTCTTCTCACTGATCACCAATGTAAGGGACATTCTTCTCACTGATCACCAATGTAAGGGACATTCTTCTCACTGATCACCAATGTAAGGAACATTCTTCTCACTGATCACCAATGTAAGGAACATTCTTCCCACTGATCACCAATGTAAGGAACATTCTTCTCACTGATCACCAATGTAAGGGACATTCTTCTCACTGATCACCAATGTAAGGGACATTCTTCTCACTGATCACCAATGTAAGGAACATTCTTCCCACTGATCACCAATGTAAGGGACATTCTTCTCACTGATCACCAATGTAAGGGACATTCTTCTCACTGATCACCAATGTAAGGGACATTCTTCTCACTGATCACCAATGTAAGGAGCATTCTTCTCACTGATCACCAATGTAAGGGACATTCTTCCCACTGATCACCAATGTAAGGAACATTCTTCCCACTGATCACCAATGTAAGGAACATTCTTCCACTGATCACCAATGTAAGGGACATTCTTCTCACTGATCACCAATGTAAGGAACATTCTTCCCACTGATCACCAATGTAAGGGACATTCTTCCCACTGATCACCAATGTAAGGGACATTCTTCCCACTGATCACCAATGTAAGGGACATTCTTCTCACTGATCACCAATGTAAGGGACATTCTTCTCACTGATCACCAATGTAAGGAGCATTCTTCTCACTGATCACCAATGTAAGGGACATTCTTCCCACTGATCACCAATGTAAGGGACATTCTTCCCACTGATCACCAATGTAAGGGACATTCTTCTCACTGATCACCAATGTAAGGGACATTCTTCCCACTGATCACCAATGTAAGGGGCATTCTTCTCACTGATCACCAATGTAAGGGACATTCTTCTCACTGACCACCAATGTAAGGAACATTCTTCTCACTGATCACCAATATAAGGGACATTCTTCCCACTGATCACCAATGTAAGGGACATTCTTCTCACTGATCACCAATGTAAGGGACATTCTTCCACTGATCACCAATGTAAGGGACATTCTTCCCACTGATCACCAATGTAAGGGACATTCTTCTCACTGATCACCAATGTAAGGGACATTCTTCTCACTGATCACCAATGTAAGGGACATTCTTCCCACTGATCACCAATGTAAGGAGCATTCTTCTCACTGATCACCAATGTAAGGGACATTCTTCCCACTGATCACCAATGTAAGGGACATTCTTCTCACTGATCACCAATGTAAGGGACATTCTTCTCACTGATCACCAATGTAAGGGACATTCTTCCCACTGATCACCAATGTAAGGGACATTCTTCCCACTGATCACCAATGTAAGGGACATTCTTCTCACTGATCACCAATGTAAGGGACATTCTTCTCACTGATCACCAATGTAAGGAACATTCTTCCCACTGATCACCAATG
Organism: Rana temporaria; assembly: GCF_905171775.1. Lineage (NCBI taxonomy): Eukaryota > Metazoa > Chordata > Amphibia > Anura > Ranidae > Rana > Rana temporaria. The sequence goes on along the minus strand of NC_053501.1, from coordinate 2,347,951 downwards.
TAAGGGACATTCTTCTCACTGATCACCAATGTAAGGGACATTCTTCTCACTGATCACCAATGTAAGGGACATTCTTCTCACTGATCACCAATGTAAGGGACATTCTTCTCACTGATCACCAATGTAAGGGACATTCTTCCCACTGATCACCAATGTAAGGGGCATTCTTCTCACTGATCACCAATGTAAGGGACATTCTTCTCACTGATCACCAATGTAAGGGGCATTCTTCTCACTGATCACCAATGTAAGGGACATTCTTCTCACTGATCACCAATGTAAGGAACATTCTTCTCACTGATCACCAATGTAAGGGACATTCTTCTCACTGATCACCAATGTAAGGGACATTCTTCTCACTGATCACCAATGTAAGGGACATTCTTCCCACTGATCACCAATGTAAGGGACATTCTTCTCACTGATCACCAATGTAAGGGACATTCTTCTCACTGATCACCAATGTAAGGGACATTCTTCTCACTGATCACCAATGTAAGGGGCATTCTTCTCACTGATCACCAATGTAAGGGGCATTCTTCTCACTGATCACCAATGTAAGGAACATTCTTCTCACTGATCACCAATGTAAGGGACATTCTTCTCACTGATCACCAATGTAAGGGACATTCTTCTCACTGATCACCAATGTAAGGGACATTCTTCCCACTGATCACCAATGTAAGGGACATTCTTCTCACTGATCACCAATGTAAGGGACATTCTTTTCACTGATCACCAATGTAAGGGGCATTCTTCCCACTGATCACCAATGTAAGGAACATTCTTCTCACTGATCACCAATGTAAGGGACATTCTTCCCACTGATCACCAATGTAAGGGACATTCTTCTCACTGATCACCAATGTAAGGGACATTCTTTTCACTGATCACCAATGTAAGGGGCATTCTTCCCACTGATCACCAATGTAAGGAACATTCTTCTCACTGATCACCAATGTAAGGGACATTCTTCCCACTGATCACCAATGTAAGGAACATTCTTCTCACTGATCACCAATGTAAGGAACATTCTTCTCACTGATCACCAATGTAAGGGACATTCTTCTCACTGATCACCAATGTAAGGGACATTCTTCCCACTGATCACCAATGTAAGGGACATTCTTCTCACTGATGACCAATGTAAGGGACATTCTTCTCACTGATCACCAATGTAAGGAACATTGTTCACACTGATCACCAATGTAAGGGACATTCTTCCCACTGATCACCAATGTAAGGGACATTCTTCTCACTGATCACCAATGTAAGGGACATTCTTCCCACTGATCACCAATGTAAGGGACATTCTTCTCACTGATCACCAATGTAAGGGACATTCTTCTCACTGATCACCAATGTAAGGGACATTCTTCCCACTGATCACCAATGTAAGGAACATTCTTCTCACTGATCACCAATGTAAGGGACATTCTTCTCACTGATCACCAATGTAAGGGACATTCTTCTCACTGATCACCAATGTAAGGGACACTCTTCCCACTGATCACCAATGTAAGGGACATTCTTCTCACTGATCACCAATGTAAGGGACATTCTTCCCACTGATCACCAATGTAAGGAACATTCTTCTCACTGATCACCAATGTAAGGGACATTCTTCTCACTGATCACCAATGTAAGGGACATTCTTCCCACTGATCACCAATGTAAGGAACATTCTTCTCACTGATCACCAATGTAAGGAACATTCTTCTCACTGATCACCAATGTAAGGAGGGACATTCTTCCCACTGATCACCAATGTAAGGGACATTCTTCTCACTGATCACCAATGTAAGGGACATTCTTCTCACTGATCACCAATGTAAGGAACATTCTTCCCACTGATCACCAATGTAAGGGACATTCTTCTCACTGATCACCAATGTAAGGAACATTCTTCTCACTGATCACCAATGTAAGGGACATTCTTCCCACTGATCACCAATGTAAGGAACATTCTTCTCACTGATCACCAATGTAAGGGACATTCTTCTCACTGATCACCAATGTAAGGGACATTCTTCCCACTGATCACCAATGTAGGGGACATTCTTCTCACTGATCACCAATGTAAGGGACATTCTTCTCACTGATCACCAATGTAAGGGACATTCTTCCCACTGATCACCAATGTAAGGGACATTCTTCCCACTGATCACCAATGTAAGGGACATTCTTCTCACTGATCACCAATGTAAGGGACATTCTTCCCACTGATCACCAATGTAAGGGACATTCTTCTCACTGATCACCAATGTAAGGGACATTCTTCTCACTGATCACCAATGTAAGGAACATTCTTCCCACTGATCACCAATGTAAGGGACATTCTTCCCACTGATCACCAATGTAAGGGACATTCTTCCCACTGATCACCAATGTAAGGGACATTCTTCCCACTGATCACCAATGTAAGGGACATTCTTCTCACTGATCACCAATGTAAGGGACATTCTTCTCACTGATCACCAATGTAAGGGACATTCTTCCCACTGATCACCAATGTAAGGGACATTCTTCTCACTGATCACCAATGTAAGGGACATTCTTCCCACTGATCACCAATGTAAGGGACATTCTTCCCACTGATCACCAATGTAAGGGACATTCTTCCCACTGATCACCAATGTAAGGGACATTCTTCTCACTGATCACCAATGTAAGGGACATTCTTCTCACTGATCACCAATGTAAGGGACATTCTTCTCACTGATCACCAATGTAAGGAACATTCTTCTCACTGATCACCAATGTAAGGGACATTCTTCTCACTGATCACCAATGTAAGGGACATTCTTCCCACTGATCACCAATGTAAGGGACATTCTTCCCACTGATCACCAATGTAAGGGACATTCTTCTCACTGATCACCAATGTAAGGGACATTCTTCTCACTGATCACCAATGCAAGGGACATTCTTCTCACTGATCACCAATGCAAGGGACATTCTTCTCACTGATCACCAATGTAAGGAGCATTCTTCCCACTGATCACCAATGTAAGGGACATTCTTCTCACTGATCACCAATGTAAGGAGCATTCTTCCCACTGATCACCAATGTAAGGAACATTCTTCTCACTGATCACCAATGTAAGGGACATTCTTCTCACTGATCACCAATGTAAGGGACATTCTTTATACTGGAGGGGATCTGTTGATGGCACAGACGTTGATCATATTGGGGTTCCTGATCGGTAATTTGGGGTCGGTGTTCCTCCTCAGGTGGTCATGGCTCTGTTGAAGTATTGGCCGAAGACTCACAGTCCTAAGGAAGTCATGTTTTTAAATGAACTGGAGGAAATTTTAGACGTCATTGAACCTTCGGAATTTGTAAAAGTCATGGAGCCGCTCTTCCGGCAGCTCGCCAAGTGCGTGTCCAGCCCACATTTCCAGGTACGCCGCCATTCCTGAGCATTTCTCCCTCCATTCCAGTATAAGGGGGGCAGTGCGGTCCGTGTTTTCGGGGTGATCTACGTTTTGCCATGTGAATTCTTTATAAAGTCTGTTTTAAGGTGAAAATCCAGATCTGAGAGAATTGCCCCCCCTCCCCCACCGCATTTCACCTATCGGCACTTTTGATCTCATTTGTGCTCATTGACAATAAATCAGACTTGCTAGCCGACCTAAATAAAGTGTAAATTTACCTTTTAGCCACATTTTCCAGATTGGGGGTGGGTTGGGGTATTTATAGATGTATGACCTGGGGGGTATAGTAGTGGGGTGGATTGGGGTGTCTATAGGTAGGTGTAGGTGTATGACCTGGTGGTATAGTAGTGGGGGTGGGTTGGGTTGTCAATAGGTAGGTATGGTGTATAAGTTGACAGTAGGGGTAGATTGGGGTGTCTATAGGTAGGTATGTATGACCTGGTGGTATAGTAGTGGGGGTGAATTGGGGTGTCTATAGGTAGGTATGTATGACCTGGTGGTATAGTAGTGGGGGTGAATTGGGGTGCCTATAGGTAGGTATGGTGTATGACCTGGGGGTATAGTAGTGGGGGTGGGTTGGGGTGTCAATAGGTAGGTATGGTGTATGACCTGGGGGTATAGTAGTGGGGGTAGTTCGGGGTGTCTATAGGTAGGTATGATTTATGACCTGGTGGTATAGTGGTGGGGTTGGATTGTGGTGTCTATAGGTAGGTATGGTGTATGCCCTGGGGGTATAGTGGTGGGGGTTGGGTTGGGGTGTCTGACATAGGTAGGTATGGTGTATGCCCTGGGGGTATAGTAGTGGGGGTGGATCGGGGTGTCTATTGGTAGGTATGATGTATGACCTGATGGTATAGTAGTGGGGGTGGATTGGGGTGCCTGTAGGTAGGTATGATGTATGACCTGGTGGTATAGTAGTGGGGTGGATTAGGGTGCCTGTAGGTAGGTATGATGTATGACCTGGGGGTATAGTAGTGGGGGTGGATCGGGGTGTCTATTGGTAGGTATGATGTATGACCTGATGGTATAGTAGTGGGGGTGGATTGGGGTGCCTGTAGGTAGGTATGATGTATGACCTGGTGGTATAGTAGTGGGGTGGATTAGGGTGCCTGTAGGTAGGTATGATGTATGACCTGGGGGTATAGTAGTGGGGGTGGATCGGGGTGTCTATTGGTAGGTATGATGTATGACCTGGGGGTATAGTAGTGGGGGTGGATCGGGGTGTCTATAGGTAGGTATGGTGTATGACCTGGTGGTATAGTAGTGGGGGTGGATCGGGGTGTCTATTGGTAGGTATGATGTATGACCTGGTGGTATAGTAGTGGGGGTGGATCGGGGTGTCTATAGGTAGGTATGGTGTATGACCTGGTGGTATAGTAGTGGGAATGGATTGGGGTGCCTGTAGGTACGTATGATATATGACCTGGGGGTATAGTAGTGGGGGTGGATTGGGGTGTCTATAAGTAGGTATGATGTATGACCTGGCGGTATAGTAGTGGGTTGGATTGGGGTGCCTGTAGGTAGGTATGGTGTATGACCTGGGGGTATAGTGGTGGGGGTTGGGTTGGGGTGTCTGACATAGGTAGGTATGGTGTATAAGTTGATAGTGGGGGGTAGATTGGGGGTGTTGACGTGTTTTTTCTGAGTTCCTCTCTCATATAACATAGCGCCCCCCCCTCCCCCCCTTCATGAATATTTTGTTATTTTTAGGAAACGAAGGGGGATTTTTCGGGGTGTTTTTGACGCTCCGGTTTTATTTCAGGTGGCGGAGCGAGCGTTATATTATTGGAATAACGAATACATCATGAGCCTCATCAGTGATAACGCAGCAAAGATCCTCCCCATCATGTTCCCCTCGTTGTACCGCAACTCCAAGACACATTGGAACAAGTGAGTGATGAAGGTCTATGGAATGTTCCGTGTCCTGGTTCAGTTGGTCACCTTCCAGCAGGACAACGACTCTAAAGTACAGCCAGAGCTACAATGGAAGGGTTTATATCAAAGCCTATTCACGTGTTAGAATGGCCCAGTCACAGTCCAGACCTGCTAGCTCCCTCCACCCTCAGGAACTCTGCTCAGGAAGAGACACTAATTGGCTGGCTCTGCCGAAACACATTTCCTGGATAATGACAGAGGCCAACATGTCAACCTCCTGTCGGGCCCCGAGCCAGAAGGAGCCTGGAGAGCCAGTATTGGGTCACCAAAAAAAAAAAAGCCTTTAGCGACGGATTGTTTTTTAGGGGACGGGGAGAAGGGAGTGTGATCGGCGTTTAGGTCTGGTTTTTGGGGGTCAGAGACTCGCTTAGGGATTCCCTGATCAGGCCGACGGCTCCGGAGAATGAAACTATAAGGGCCCGTTCACACCGCGTGCAGTCCTGCATGAATAATACAGAGCATCCGGAAAGTATTCACGGAGCGTCCACGAGTATCGCAGGCTCCTCCCCGCGTCCACGAGTATCGCAGGCTCCTCCCTGCGTCCACGAGTATCGCAGGCTCCTCCCTGCGTCCACGAGTATCGCAGGCTCCTCCCCGCGTCCACGAGTATCGCAGGCTCCTCCCTGCGTCCACGAGTATCGCAGGCTCCTCCCTGCGTCCACGAGTATCGCAGGCTCCTCCCCGCGTCCACGAGTATCGCAGGCTCCTCCCCGCGTCCACGAGTATCGCAGGCTCCTCCCGTGTCGGGGGAGGGGGGGCCTTAGTCAGGGAGGTGACCAAGAACCCGATAGTCATTCTGACAAAGCTCCAGAGAGGAGAAGCTTCCAGAAGAGCAACTATCTCTGCAGCACTCCACCAATTGGGCCTGTATGGGGGAGTGCCAGACGGAAGCCCCTCCTCAGTAAAAGTCACAATACTGAAGACCTGCATTCCACAACGCACACAGGGCCCTAAACACGCACAGGGCCCTAAACACGCACAGGGCCCTAAACACGGGTACCACTCAGTACGGTGTTCAGCCGCAACCTGCCATAGACATTGACAGGCTGCAGGTGCTGGGGCCAGACACTTCTCCTAGGGGGCCCCGTGTGTGTAAGGGACATAAAGCTGGGGCCCAGGCCGGCGGTTTTATATAGGAAGATGATTGGTTGGGCTTTATATTGGCAGCCTTCATGTTTTCTTCCTTTGTGACCTCTCTGATGGTCCTTCTTGTCTCCTCCTTCTTCTCTCCTAGGACTATCCATGGATTGATCTACAACGCTTTGAAGCTCTTTATGGAAATGAACCAAAAACTTTTCGATGATTGCACCCAACAGTTTAAGGCGGAGAAACAAAAGTAAGTGTCGCCCATCCCCCTCTGTGTGCTCCGATCATGACCGACCTTACCTCCCTCGGGGTGTGTAGAGGCTGGGGCCGAGGGATGTGCAGGAGCGGGCGCTCCAGCAGGAAGAGGGTGTAACCTATACTGCTGAGTCAGTTTACAGCCAATTGGGCGGGGGGGGAGGGGCTTGGTTGTTCCTTTCACCTTTAGATGCTGAAGGACCTGTCCCCCCCGCACTGTGTAGAGGTTTCACCAATGAGGAACAATGTATTCTTCTTCATATAGTCAAATCATAACGAAGTAGAAGGCTTTTCCTTTACGGAATGACAAAAAAAAGGGGGACGTTGCCGATGTTTGCAGTCATTGTCCCGTCCTTTGGGACGTGGTCATCGTAATTCTTCAGCACACACACCAGGCAGATGTGACGGTATTGGAAGCTTCTCTGGGCTCTCCCGTGCCATTGGGGGGGCCCGGAGAACAAATCGGCCGGTGCTGGCTAGGAAGCATAGAGATGACTGGTGACCAGATGGTCACCAGTCATCTCTATGACCATCGGAGGCCCGGGCGCGACGTTATGACGTCACGCCCGGGTACCCGAAAGTAAACATCGCAATTGCGGCTGTCCGCATGTGATCGGTGAATTTATTTTTTCCACTATCTCATGCTTGTAAGCCTGGAGGTGAGATGTGGGGGGAGGGGAAGGTCTTATTGACCCCGCCTCTCTCCATAAAGAGGACCTGTCACAAACTATTCCTATTACAAGGGATGTTTACATTCCTTGTAATAGGAATAAAAGCGATCAAAAAAAAAAATTAAAAAAAAAGTAAAATAAAAAAAAAAATAATAATTTTTTTTTAAATGCCCCTGTCCCCGGGAAGCTCGCACTCAGAAGCGAACACGCATGTAAGTCCCGCCCATATATCTAAACGTCGTTCAAACCCCACATGTGAGGTTTTGCCGCGTGCGTTAGAGCGTGTGCAACAGTTCTAGCGCTAGACCTCCTCTGTAACTCGAAAATAGTAGCCTGTAAAAAAAAATTATGGAGAATTTTAAGTTCCGAAGTTTGGCGCCATTCCATGAGCGTGCGGAATTTTAAAGCGTGACATGTTTGGGATCTATTTACTCGGCGTAACGTCATCTTTCACATTATACACAAAAAATTGGGATAACTTTACTGTTTTGTTTATTTTTTTAATTCATGAAACCGTCTTTTTTCCCCCCCAAAAAAAGGTGTTTGAGAAATGATTGCGCAAATACCGTGCGAGGGGAAAAAAAAGTTGCAATGACCGCCATTTTATTCCCTAGGGTGTCTGCTAAAAAAAAATATATATATATATATAATGTTTGGGGGTTCTCATTAATTTTCTAGCAAAAAAAATTATGATTTTTACATGAAGGAGAGAAGTGCCAGAATAGGCGCGGTATGGAAGGGGTTGACAGTATCTAATAGTTTGCATTAAAAAAGGTTCATCGAAACGGGATGATGGATTACAAAACAACCAAAGCACAATAAAAACAATCTAAAGCCCAGATAAGTCACGAGATCTCCTGCTTATGTACACATCCTAACCATATGGTATTCGGCTCCATCTTGTGGCCAAATTAGAGTATTACCTAAAAAAAAAAAAACAATACTGTATCTAATACCATAAACCACTAAAACACAGAAATAAATATATAAAAATTCTTGCGGTCATGGTCCAAACACGTCGAGTTGATGCCAAAGAGGTGAATTTTGGTCTCATGTGACCTCAGAACTTCCTCCCGATCTTCTCTGAATCATTTAGATGTTCATTGGAAGGACTTTACATGTTCCTTCTTCACGTTTGGAGGAAAAAGAATGGTGACTATGTCCCTAAGAACTCCATCCCTACAGTCACACGGAGGGGGAAACCTGAGGATTTGGGGGGTTTCTCTGATAAAGGTCCAGACCGACTTTGCCGCATTGAGGGGCCAATGGGCGGGGCCACGTATTGTAAGATCTTGGAGGAGAACCTTTTTCTCTCAGACAAACACTGAAGATGGGTCTTCCAGTATGACGATGACCCAAAACATACCACCAAGGCAACCAAGGAGTGGCTCAAGAAGAAGCACATGAAGGTAATGGAGTGGCCTAGCCGGTCTCCAGACCTTAATCCTATAGAAAATGTATGGAGGAGCTGAAACTTCGAGTTGCCAAGAAACCTTTAAGGCATGAGTGCCGTTGGGGAACTCAAGAAGAAGCACATGAAGGTCACGGAGTGGCCTAGCCGGTCTCCAGACCCTAATCCCATAGAAAATGTATGGAGGAGCTGAAACTTCAAGTTGCCAAGAAACCTTCAGGATTTAGAGAAGATCTGTAAAGCAGAGAAAATCCCTCCTGAGATGTGTGGAGACCTGATCACCAACTACAAGAAACGTCTGACCTCTGTGCTTCCCAACAAGGAACCTCCCCCGACTACTAAGGAACCTCCCCCGACTACTAAGGAACCTCCCCCGACTACTAAGGAACCTCCCCCAACTACTAAGGGACCTCCCCCAACTACAAGAAACGTCTGACCTCTGCGCTTCCCAACAAGGAACCTCCCCCGACTACTAAGGAACCTCCCCCGACTACTAAGGAACCTCCCCCAACTACAAGAAACGTCTGACCTCTGCGCTTCCCAACAAGGGACCTCCCCCCAACTACTAAGGACCCTCCCCCCAACTACTAAGGACCCTCCCCCCAACTACTAAGGACCCTCCCCCCAACTACTAAGGAACCTCCCCCCAACTACTAAGGAACCTCCCCCAACTACAAGAAACGTCTGACCTCTGCGCTTCCCAACAAGGAACCTCCCCCGACTACTAAGGAACCTCCCCCAACTACTAAGGAACCTCCCCCAACTACTAAGGAACCTCCCCCAACTACTAAGGACCCTCCCCCCAACTACTAAGGACCCTCCCCCCAACTACTAAGGACCCTCCCCCCAACTACTAAGGAACCTCCCCCCAACTACTAAGGAACCTCCCCCAACTACAAGAAACGTCTGACCTCTGTGCTTCCCAACAAGGAACCTCCCCCGACTACTAAGGAACCTCCCCCAACTACTAAGGAACCTCCCCCAACTACTAAGGAACCTCCCCCAACTACTAAGGAACCTCCCCCAACTACAAGAAACGTCTGACCTCTGCACTTCCCAACAAGGGACCTCCCCCCAACTACTAAGGACCCTCCCCCCAACTACTAAGGACCCTCCCCCCAACTACTAAGGAACCTCCCCCCAACTACTAAGGAACCTCCCCCCAACTACTAAGGGGGTCCAATGTCACTTGCCACGTTGCCTGTCACCAGATGGGGAATGCCACTTGCCACGTTGCCTGTCACCAGATGGGGAATGCCACTTGCCACGTTGCCTGTCACCAGATGGGGAATGCCACTTGCCACGTTGCCTGTCACCAGATGGGGAATGCCACCTGCCACGTTGCCTGTCACCAGATATGGATTGCCACCTGCCACGTTGCCTGAACCAGATATGGATTGCCACCTGCCACGTTGCCTGTCACCAGATCAATAAATATAGCATAGGTGTGTCTCCCTTCCCTTGTTCAGAGGCAATCTGCACCGGCTGAACAAGGAATCTAAGTTTCACACAGCGAGGAGCTGCAGGAGAGCGGTGATGTGGGGCGGGCAGTATGAGATGATGTCATCTCTCTGCTCCCCGCCGCATCTCCGACACTGAGACAGAGCACTGGCTTTGAGGGGGGGGGAGAGATATCATCTGTGCTTGCGCGCTCTCATGCCGGTGTTCTGCGGGCATTATCCGCCAGGGACAATTCTCGGCAGGACACTGGCAGCCCAGCATGTCTCTTGCCGCCCGCGGCCCGGCTGCAGAAGCGCCACGGCCCGGTAGTGGGCCGGGGACCGGGGGTTGACAACCCCTGCTCTACGCCATAAGAATGATCATAGAGGCCGTTCCACTGCTTGTCCGGTGCTTCTACCGACTCGCCTGTGCGAACGGTAAGGCGGAGAGCGGGATCCGCCGACCCCGGATGCTGATCATAGAGATTTTTAGTGGACAAGATGGTCGCCGGAGTCTCTATGACCGTCAGAGGCCAGGCGCGATGTTATGACGTCACGCCCGGCCTCTGCATTTTAAAAAAGGCGCCGCTTTGGCTGGGAAGCCGTGATCGTTTTTATTTTAGGCTGCCCAGCCTAGAGGTGAGATCTTATTGACCCCTCCCCCCACATCTCACTGTAAAGAGGACCTGTAATGCCATATTCCTATTACAAGGGATGTTTACATTTCTTCTAATAGGAATAAAAGTGATCAAAAAATGAAATGTCAATATTTTTTTTATTTTTTTTTTTAAGTAAAATGAACAATAAAAAAATAAAATGTTTTTTAAAGCGCCCCTGCCCCCGGTAGCTCGCAGGCAGAAGCAAACGCATACGTAAGACCCGCCCACACATGTGAGGTGTCGCCGCGAACGTTAGAGCGAGAGCAATAATTCTAGCCCTAGTCCTCCTCTGTAACTCAAAACATGTAACCAGTAAAAAAATAAAAATTAAAGCGTCGCCTATGGGGATTTTTAAGTACCCGAAGTTTGGCGCCATTCCACGAGCGGGCGCAATTTTTGAAGCGTGACGTGTTGGGTATCTATTTACTCGGCGTAACATCATCTTTCACATTATGCAAAAACAAAATGGGCTAACTTGATTTTTTTATTTTTATTTTTTTAAAGCATGAAATGATTTCTTGCAAATGTGCAAATACCGTGCGAGATAAAAAATTGCTATGACCGCCATTGTATTCTCTGGGGTCTCTGCTAAAAAAAACAAATATAATGTTTGGGGGTTCTGTGTAATTTTCTAGCAAAAAAAAAAATGATGATTTTTACATGAAGGAGAGAAGTGTCGGGATTGGCCCCGGGGGGCGGGAAGTGGTTAAGGACTATTAAGCTTCAATATGTGACATTTGTGTTTTCGTTTAGTGATCTGTGAGTAGTGACTCCCCCGTATCACTCGACCCCCCCCTCCCCCGTATCACTCCCCCCCTCCCCTCCCCCGTATCACTCCCCCCCTCCCCCGTATCACTCCCCCCCTCCCCCGTATCACTCCCCCCCTCCCCCGTATCACTCCCCCCATGAGATCTCTTCCTGTCTATGGCCGCCCTTGCGCCCGCTCACCTCTTGCTTTGTGTTCCAGGGAGAAGCTAAAGCTGAAGGAAAGAGAAGAAGCTTGGGTCAAAATAGAAAACCTCGCCAAATCCAACCCCCAGGTGAGGACCCCCGGACTCCCATAATGCCTCTGTGGTTGCTGGACCTGATAATGAAGCCATGTTGGCCAGACTTTGTGAAATGTTGACGATGCTTCAACACCCCCCCCCCCCCCCACCCTCAGAGCTGCGTGTTTTGATTGGTTGACGGTGGTGCACTCTCCTCTGTAGCAGCGCTGGGAGCTGCAGCATAGCCGCACAGTGAACTCTGGTATTTGGGGGGGGGGGGGGCAGGCTCGCTGGCTGGGTTGTCGGTCGGTGGGGCCCTCGTCCATCAGACCAGCTCTGTGTCGGCACATTCCGCTCTGTGAGTGAAGCATCCATTCATGTCGGGGGGCGGGGCATCTAGAGGTACCGCCAACAAATGCAGCCACGCCCCCTTGTCTGTCACCTTTGTAAATAACCCGCATTTTAGTGTTTGCCTGAAAGTCATGTGACCTGTTTTATTTTTTAGCCCCAGAATGTTCTCTTCATTCTGTTCTGTGACCCCCCCGAGATCTTCTTCTTCTTCTTTGGTGTTTGTAAAATGTACAATAAAGATTATTTGACAGTAATGATGATTTTGGTGTATAGTGCAGCCTTGTGTATGACCCCCATTCACCGAGAGAAGAACCCCGACCTCGTATGACCCCATATTCACCGGGAGAAGACCCCCGACCTCGTATGACCCCATTCACCGAGAGAAGAACCCCGACCTCGTATGACCCCCATTCACCGGGAGCAGACCCCCGACCTCGTATGACCCCATATTCACCGGGAGCAGACCCTTGACCTCGTATGACCCCCATATTCACCGGGAGCAGACCCCCGACCTCGTATGACCCACATTCACCGGGAGCAGATCCTTGACCTCGTATGACCCCCCCCATATTCACCGGGAGCAGACCCCCGACCTCGTATGACCCCCATATTCACCGGGAGCAGACCCCCGACCTCGTATGACCCACATTCACCGGGAGCAGACCCTTGACCTCGTATGACCCCCCCCCATATTCACCGGGAGCAGACACCCGACCTCGTATGACCCCCATATTCACCGGGAGCAGACCCCCGTATGACCCCCATATTCACCGGGAGCAGACCCCCGACCTCGTATGACCCCCCATATTCACCGGGAGCAGACCCCCGACCTCGTATGACCCCTCATATTCACCGGGAGCAGACCCCCAAACTTTGTATGACCCCCATATTCACAAGGAGCAGACCCCCAACCTCGTATGACCCCCATTTTCACCGGGAGCAGATCCCTGACCTTGTATGACCCGATATTCACCGGGAGCAGACCCCCGACCTCGTATGACCCCCCCATATTCACCGGGAGCAGATCCCCGACCTTGTATGACCCCCCATATTCACCGGGAGCAGACCCTTGACCTCGTATGACCCCCCATATTCACCGGGAGCAGAGCCCCAACCTCGTATGACCCCCATATTCATTCACCGGGAGCAGACCCCCGACCTCGTATGACCCCCCCATATTCACCAGGAGCAGATCCCCGACCTTGTATGACCCGATATTCACCGGGAGCAGACCCCCGACCTCGTATGACCCCCATATTCATTCACCGGGAGCAGATCCCCGACCTCGTATGACCCCCCCATATTCACTGGGAGCAGACCCCCGACCTCGTATGACCCCCCATATTCACCGGGAGCAGAGCCCCAACCTCGTATGACCCCCATATTCATTCACCGGGAGCAGAACCCCGACCTCGTATGACCCCCCCCATATTCACCAGGAGCAGATCCCCCGACCTCGTATGACCCCCCCATATTCACTGGGAGCAGACCCCCGACCTCGTATGACCCGATATTCACCGGGAGCAGAGCCCCAACCTCGTATGACCCCCATATTCATTCACCGGGAGCAGACCCCCGACCTCGTATGACCCCCATATTCATTCACCGGGAGCAGATCCCCGACCTCGTATGACCCCCCCATATTCACTGGGAGCAGACCCCCGGCCTCGTATGACCCCCCATATTCACCGGGAGCAGAGCCCCAACCTCGTATGACCCCCATATTCATTCACCGGGAGCAGAACCCCGACCTCGTATGACCCCCCCATATTCACCAGGAGCAGATCCCCCGACCTCGTATGACCCCCCCATATTCACTGGGAGCAGACCCCCGACCTCGTATGACCCGATATTCACCGGGAGCAGAGCCCCAACCTCGTATGACCCCCATATTCATTCACCGGGAGCAGACCCCCGACCTCGTATGACCCCCCCATATTCACCAGGAGCAGATCCCCGACCTCGTATGACCCGATATTCACCGGGACCAGATCCCCGACCTTGTATGACCCGATATTCACCTACCGGGAGCAGTCCCCCATCTCATATGACCCCCATATTCATTCACCGGGAGCAGACCCCCGACCTTGTATGACCCCATATTCACCGGGAGCAGATCTCTGACCTCGTATGATTCCATATTCATTCACTGGGAACAGACCCCCACCTCGTATGACCCCCATATTCATTCACCGGGAGCAGACCCCCGAATGAATATTAAAAACATTTTTTTTAAAAAGGGGGGTTGCCATCCGGGCCCCTTACAGGTGTACTGCCTGTACCCCCCTGATGGCGGCCCTGTCATTTATTTGGGCGTATGGATGTTGTAGTACACTTCATGTGAATGAGGCCCTAAGAGTTGCATCATCTGAGGTTTAAAGTTGTAGCTACTTTTTTATTTTTTTAATATACAGCTTTAGTTGCCCTTTACAAAATCCATTTGGAATGGCACTTTTAATGATCAGCACACAGGTTTCAAATACATACAAATACATTTTTATTCAGCAAATCGCACAAAACACGGGAAGAGGTATAACTGATCATCCTGATGAAGTTTTTCATGACTAACGCATTTTGAGATCTTCTTTCCTTATCTGAAAACACATTAGAACATGACAAACCTGGATCGTTATTCTACCCAATCTCTTGTTCTGTGTTTTTTTATTGAGATTTTGCTGAACTTTATAATCTGTGTACTGATCCTTCTGTGGCAATTTTGGGTTGTCACCAGAAAAGTGATAGAAGGGAAATCTTCTAATGGGGACACAAAAAGGTCTGGCAGTGGTGTGTACTCCTCCTCCTTTTACTGCCTATAGTTCTACTTTTATTTTGGAAAGTGCCAGGAAGTGTTGAGCCTCTGTCGGTCTTTTATTGCTGTAACTGTGGGCAAGAGGAAGTACCAGAGCAACAAACCAGCAGGTTGGAGTCCAGAATGAAATCCAGGAAAAGCTCTACGTCTAGCCTACGCGTTTCAGCGACTAGCGTGTTCTCTTTATCGGGCTTGAGGTGTTGGGGTAAAAAATCTAAAGGTGGGAAATGCATGTGAGGAGTTAACAGGCACAATTGTCAGCAGTTGGTTATTGTTGGGAGCATGCTTGGACCCCTGAAACGGGTTGCTGGTACATGCAGGTTTAGCTTGAACAGTCATAATGGAATGTGGGAGGGGAAGGAGTGGAGTGAAGAGGAGAGGAGCAGAAAGGAGTGGGAAGGGGAGGAGATGAGAGGAGTGGAGCAGAGAGGAGCTGCACTGGGAAGAAAGGTGAGAAGAGGAGCTGGGCGGGGGAAGGAAGGAGAGAAGAGGTGCTGGGCGGGAGGGAAGGAGAGAAGAGGAGAGGAGAGGAGAGGAGAGAGGAGCGGGGAGGGAGGGAAGGAGAGAAGAGGAGCGGGAAGGGAGAGGAGAGAAGATGAGCTGGGCTGGGGGGCAAGGAAGGAGAAAAGGGAAGGAGAGAAGAGAAGCTGGGCGTGGAGGGAAGGAAGGAGAGAAGAGAAGCTGGGCGTGGAGGGAAGGAAGGAGAGAAGAGAAGCTGGGCGGTGATGGAAGGAAGGAGAGAACAGGAGCTGGGCGAGGAGGGAGGGAAGGAGAGAAGAGGAGCGGGGAGGGAGGAAAGGAAGGAGAGAAGAGAGAAGCGGGGGAAGGAGAGAGAGAAGAGGGGTGGGGAGGGAAGGAAGGCAAGAAGAGGAGCTGGGCTGGAAGGGAGGGAAGGAGAGAAGAGCTGGGAGGGAAGGAAGGAAGGAAGGAGAGGAGCTGGGCTGGAAGGGAGGGAAGGAGAGAAGAGCTCGGAGGGAAGGAAGGAGAGAAGAGGAGCTGGCAGGGATGGAGAGAAGAGGAGCGGGGAGGGAGGAAAGGAAGGAGAGAAGAGAGAAGCGGGGGAAGGAGAGAGAGAAGAGGGGTGGGGAGGGAAGAAAGGCAAGAAGAGGAGCTGGGCTGGAAGGGAGGGAAGGAGAGAAGAGCTGGGAGGGAAGGAAGGAAGGAGAGGAGCTGGGCTGGAAGGGAGGGAAGGAGAGAAGAGCTCGGAGGGAAGGAAGGAGAGACGAGGAGCTGGCAGGGATGGAGAGAAGAGGAGGCTGGGCGAGGAGGGAGGGAAGGAGAGAAGAGGAGCTGGGGAAGGAAGGAGAGAAGAGGAGCTGGGCGAGGAGGGAGAGAAGGAGAGAAGAGGAGCTGGGCGAGGAGGGAGAGAAGAGGAGCTGGGCGAGGAGGGAGAGAAGGAGAGAAGAGGAGCAGGGCGAGGAGGGAGAGAAGAGGAGAAGAGGAGCAGGGAGCGAGGGAAGGAAGGAGAGAAGAGGAGCTGGGCTTGGAGGGAAGGAAGGAGAGAAGCTGGGTTGGGAGGGAAGGAAGGAGAGAAGAGAAGCTGGGAAGGAGAGAAGAGGAGCTGGGAGGGAAGGAAAGAGAGAAGAGGAGCTGGGAAGGAGAGAAGAGGAGCTGGGAGGGAAGGAAAGAGAGAAGAGAAGCTGGGAAGGAGAGAAGAGGAGCTGGGAGGGAAGGAAAGAGAGAAGAGGAGCTGGGCGGGGAGAGCAGGAGAGAAGAGGAGCTGGGTAGGGAGGGAGGGAGGGCAGGAGAGAAGAGGAGCTGGGTGGGGAGGGAGGGAGGGAGGGCAGGAGAGAAGAGGAGCTGGGTGGGGAGGGAGGGAGGGCAGGAGAGAAGAGGAGCTGGGCGAGGAGGGAGAGAAGGAGAGAAGAGGAGCAGGGAGCGAGGGAAGGAAGGAGAGAAGAGGAGCTGGGCTTGGAGGGAAGGAAGGAGAGAAGCTGGGTTGGGAGGGAAGGAAGGAGAGAAGAGAAGCTGGGAAGGAGAGAAGAGGAGCTGGGAGGGAAGGAAAGAGAGGAGAGGAGCTGGGCGGGGAGAGCAGGAGAGAAGAGGAGCTGGGTGGGGAGGGAGGGAGGGAGGGCAGGAGAGAAGAGGAGCTGGGTGGGGAGGGAGGGAGGGAGGGCAGGAGAGAAGAGGAGCTGGGTGGGGAGGGAGGGAGGGCAGGAGAGAAGAGGAGCTGGGTGGGGAGGGAGGGAGGGAGGGCAGGAGAGAAGAGGAGCTGGGTGGGGAGGGAGGGAGGGCAGGAGAGAAGAGGAGCTGGGTGGGGAGGGAGGGAGGGCAGGAGAGAAGAGGAGCTGGGTGGGGAGGGAGGGAGGGAGGGCAGGAGAGAAGAGGAGCTGGGCGAGGAGGGAGAGAAGGAGAGAAGAGGAGCAGGGAGCGAGGGAAGGAAGGAGAGAAGAGGAGCTGGGCTTGGAGGGAAGGAAGGAGAGAAGCTGGGTTGGGAGGGAAGGAAGGAGAGAAGAGAAGCTGGGAAGGAGAGAAGAGGAGCTGGGAGGGAAGGAAAGAGAGAAGAGGAGCTGGGCGGGGAGGGAGGGAGGGCAGGAGAGAAGAGGAGCTGGGTGGGGAGGGAGGGAGGGCAGGAGAGAAGAGGAGCTGGGTGGGGAGGGAGGGAGGGCAGGAGAGAAGAGGAGCTGGGCGGGGAGGGCAGGAGAGAACTGGAGGGGTTCTCTGTTCTTGGTGCTTTGATGGAGAAAAGTCGTATTCACAATCTGCCCCTCAGGGGTTGTCCCACCAGAATATTGTATGTAAGACGAGAATGTCTTGTGTGGTCCCGGAAGCACCGATCACGAGAGGCAGACGATCGGCATTTCTTTGATCTCCGAATGACTGTAACATAAATATGAGCTCCAGTCTGCAAACCATAAAAAATCATTTAGACCTTTTAACATGTTTTGGTTCCCGGAATCCGCCGTCACGTGTCGCTATCTGGCGCCTCTTCTGAGAGACCTCTGCTTCCAGCATTGTAGTCCCCTCCTGGTGACGTCATCCCGCCGCTGTCTCCTGTAACCTGAGAAGACGCCACCACTGGACATCCAAGACATCGGCACCCAAAGAAGGATCCTCCCCTCCGCCATGAAGGAGGAGACTTGGGGGTCACATGACCACGGATTTAGGTAAGTTAAAGAAGATCATAGGTGGCTTTTTATTTTATATTTTCAACCCAACCATGGGGGGAGGGGGGGGGGTCACATTTCTGGGGATAATATTTATCATGACATGTAATGGTGGGTGGATCAGAGGGGGAAATCCAAGCTTGGGGGTCATCAAAGTTCAAAGTCCCCCCCCCCCCCCCAGCAAGTCAGAGACCACGCGATCCAGGCTGTAAGTCCTATGAAGACGCCATTTTTTATTGTATATGATTACTAGTCATGTGATTATTGTAATCCAATAGAAATCTCCAAATGATCTGTGAGAAGTTTTCATGATTTGGACGCCGTCCAGCATGAGATTTTATTATTACATTTCACCTGCGTTGCTTTTCATTCTTTTTTTCTTCAGACGACTGAACTGCAGAATTAAACATTTTTGTTTTTCTTTTAGAAATGCTGAAATCCTCTCCCTGTATATATAATGCCTGTGCCGTGTCTCCTCCCCCACCTCCTCTCTTCTCTGGGGTAACCCTGGGTTCTTGTCTGTTTCAGTACCCCGTGTACCCCGACACATCCCCTCTGAACAGTCCTGTTGCGATGGAGACAGACGGGCCCTTACTTGAAGATGTACAGATGCTTAAAAAGACCGTGCGGGAAGAGGCATCTCAGGTAATCCTACCTTTTTACCTTGTGAGTGCCCCTCAATGTGGCCTCTCCGTTGCCCCTCAATGTGGCCTCTCCGTTTCCCCTCAATGTGGCCCTCTCCGTTTCCCCTCAATGTGGCCCTCTCCGTTTCCCCTCAATGTGGCCCTCTCCGTTTCCCCTCAATGTGGCCCTCTCCGTTTCCCCTCAATGTGGCCCTCTCCGTTTCCCCTCAATGTGGCCCTCTCCGTTTCCCCTCAATGTGGCCCTCTCCGTTTCCCCTCAATGTGGCCCTCTCCGTTTCCCCTCAATGTGGCCCTCTCCGTTTCCCCTCAATGTGGCCCTCTCCGTTTCCCCTCAATGTGGCCCTCTCCGTTTCCCCTCAATGTGGCCCTCTCCGTTTCCCCTCAATGTGGCCCTCTCCGTTGCCCCTCAATGTGGCCTCTCCGTTTCCCCTCAATGTGGCCTCTCCGTTTCCCCTCAATGTGGCCTCTCCGTTTCCCCTCAATGTGGCCTCTCCGTTTCCCCTCAATGTGGCCTCTCCGTTTCCCCTCAATGTGGCCTCTCCGTTTCCCCTCAATGTGGCCTCTCCGTTTCCCCTCAATGTGGCCCTCTCCGTTTCCCCTCAATGTGGCCTCTCCGTTTCCCCTCAATGTGGCCCTCTCCGTTTCCCCTCAATGTGGCCTCTCCGTTTCCCCTCAATGTGGCCCTCTCCGTTTCCCCTCAATGTGGCCCTCTCCGTTTCCCCTCAATGTGGTCTCAATGTGGTCTCTCCGTTGCCCCTCAATGTGGCCTCTCCGTTGCCCCTCAATGTGGCCTCTCCGTTGCCCCTCAATGTGGCCTCTCCGTTTCCCCTCAATGTGGCCTCTCCGTTGCCCCTCAATGTGGCCTCTCCGTTGCCCCTCAATGTGGTCTCTCCGTTGCCCCTCAATGTGGTCTCTCCGTTGCCCCTCAATGTGGCCTCTCCGTTTCCCCTCAATGTGGCCTCTCCGTTTCCCCTCAATGTGGCCTCTCCGTTTCCCCTCAATGTGGCCTCTCCGTTTCCCCTCAATGTGGCCTCTCCGTTTCCCCTCAATGTGGCCTCTCCGTTTCCCCTCAATGTGGCCTCTCCGTTTCCCCTCAATGTGGCCTCTCCGTTGCCCCTCAATGTGGTCTCTCCGTTGCCCCTCAATGTGGTCTCAATGTGGCCTCTCCGTTGCCCCTCAATGTGGCCTCTCCGTTGCCCCTCAATGTGGCCTCTCCGTTGCCCCTCAATGTGGTCTCTCCGTTGCCCCTCAATGTGGTCTCTCCGTTGCCCCTCAATGTGGCCTCTCCGTTTCCCCTCAATGTGTCCTCTCCGTTTCCCCTCAATGTGTCCTCTCCGTTTCCCCTCAATGTGTCCTCTCCGTTGCCCCTCAATGTGTCCTCTCCGTTGCCCCTCAATGTGTCCTCTCCGTTGCCCCTCAATGTGGCCTCTCCGTTTCCCCTCAATGTGTCCTCTCCGTTTCCCCTCAATGTGTCCTCTCCGTTGCCCCTCAATGTGTCCTCTCCGTTGCCCCTCAATGTGGCCTCTCCGTTTCCCCTCAATGTGTCCTCTCCGTTTCCCCTCAATGTGTCCTCTCCGTTTCCCCTCAATGTGTCCTCTCCGTTGCCCCTCAATGTGTCCTCTCCGTTGCCCCTCAATGTGGCCTCTCCGTTTCCCCTCAATGTGTCCTCTCCGTTTCCCCTCAATGTGTCCTCTCCGTTTCCCCTCAATGTGGCCTCTCCGTTTCCCCTCAATGTGGCCTCTCCGTTTCCCCTCAATGTGGTCTCTCCGTTGCCCCTCAATGTGTCCTC
This sequence comes from Rana temporaria, assembly GCF_905171775.1. Lineage (NCBI taxonomy): Eukaryota > Metazoa > Chordata > Amphibia > Anura > Ranidae > Rana > Rana temporaria. The sequence continues at coordinate 2,327,371 of NC_053501.1, read as the reverse complement.
TCCGTTGCCCCTCAATGTGTCCTCTCCGTTTCCCCTCAATGTGTCCTCTCCGTTGCCCCTCAATGTGTCCTCTCCGTTTCCCCTCAATGTGTCCTCTCCGTTGCCCCTCAATGTGGCCTCTCCGTTGCCCCTCAATGTGGTCTCTCCGTTGCCCCTCAATGTGGTCTCTCCGTTGCCCCTCAATGTGGCCTCTCCGTTTCCCCTCAATGTGGCCCTCTCCGTTTCCCCTCAATGTGTCCTCTCCGTTGCCCCTCAATGTGTCCTCTCCGTTGCCCCTCAATGTGTCCTCTCCGTTTCCCCTCAATGTGGCCCTCTCCGTTTCCCCTCAATGTGGCCCTCTCCGTTTCCCCTCAATGTGGCCTCTCCGTTTCCCCTCAATGTGTCCTCTCCGTTTCCCCTCAATGTGTCCTCTCCGTTTCCCCTCAATGTGTCCTCTCCGTTTCCCCTCAATGTGTCCTCTCCGTTTCCCCTCAATGTGTCCTCTCCGTTTCCCCTCAATGTGGCCTCTCCGTGGCCTCTCCATTGCCCCTCAATGTGGCCTCTCCGTTGCCCCTCAATGTGGCCTCTCCGGTGCCCATCTGCAGTTTACAAGGTAAATTGTAGGCCTCGTTGCTCATTTGTGTTTCTCTGGTGTGGAGGAACTCCAGTGTCCCAAGGACCTCCAGAGAAACACAAATGAACAACGAGGCCTACAATTTCGGGGAGCCTTGGTTGATCTAGGCCTAATGGAATCTTTTTTCCATTAGGCCTAGATCAACCAAGGCTCCCTGAAATTGTGTTTGTGTTTTTTCTTCTTCTTTTTTTTTATTATAGACAATTGTGCTCTTCCAACCTTGGAAACAAGACCCTTTTCTGTTACACCGCGACTGTCCTGTATGTACAAAGCCGGCTCCATAAAGACATGGGGTGACTAGTTTGGTGTGGAGGAACTCCAGGGTCCCAAGGACCTCCAAACTGTCAAAGCATGTCTTTTGTGGAGCAGGCCCACCTTGGCTCTATAACATCCTCCACTCTTTTGGGAAGACTTTCCACACCATTTTGGAGGGAATCTGTGGCCCTTTGTGGGGTCGGGTACTGATGTTGGATGAGAAGACATTCTGCATTCTTATTCACCTCAAAGGTGTTCTGTAGAGTTGAGGTCGGGACTCGGTGTCGGCCATTGGAGTTCCTCCACACCAGACTGGTCAATAATGTCTTTTTTGATCTGGATCACATTCAGTGTTCCAATTCATCCCAAAGATGTTCAGTAGGGATGAGGTCAGGACCCTGGAGTTCCTCCACACCAAACTGGTCACACCATGTCTTTATGGAGTTGGCTTTGTACACGGGGGGGGAGAAATGTCCACAATTATTTGGTCGTATATTGTATGTCTTCTCTAACCTCTTGCTGATCGTATATGTACATCAGACGTGCCGGGGGGGGGGGGGGGGTCTGCCTGAAATTGAGAGGCGCGGGGGGGGGGGCTGCCGCGAATTGAGAAGCAGGGGGGCCCTTTACAAAAAAAAGGTGGGGTTGCCATCTGGGGACCTCTGGGCCCTTTAATAATAAAATAAAAAAATATATATATATAAAAAATTATTTTATAAAAAGAAATTACAAAAAAAGGGGGGGTTGCCATCCGGGACCTCCTGGGCCCTTTAATAAAAATAAATAAATAAACCTCTGGGCCCTTTAATAAAAAAAATATATATAAAAAAAACATTTATAAAAAAAAATGGGGGTTGCCATCCAGGGCCCTGGGGACCTCTGGGCCCTTTAATAAAAATAAAAAAAATAGATAAACAAAAATAAACATTTATAAAAAAATGAGCCCTTTAATAAAATATATATAATAAATAAATAAAATAATATAAAAAATAATAACATTTTCCCTGGGGACCTCTGGGCCCTTTAATAATAATAATTATACATATAAAAATAAAAGAAATAAAAAAATATTTAAAAAAAAAAGGTTTTTTTTTTATTAAAAAAAAAGAGGGTTGTTATCTGGGGCCCTAGGGATCTCTGGGGCCCTGGGGACCTCTGGACCCCTAAAAAAAAAAAAAAAAAAAAAATTGTCCCTTTAATAAAAAAATAAATAAAATAATATTATAAAAAAAATATTTTTTTTTTTATTAAAAAAAAAAAAAGTGGGGGATTGCCATCTGGGGGCCTCCGGGCCCCTTACAGGTGTACTGCCTGTACCCCCCTGATTGCGGTCCTGATGACATGACAGGTCCTCTTTACAGCGAGACCTGGGAGGGGGAGGGGTCAATAAGACCTCACATCTCACCTCTAGGCTGGGAAGCCTAAAATAACATAAAAAAAAATCACTTGCTTTAAATGCAAAGGCCGGGCGTGACGTTATAACATCGCGCCCGGCCTCCAAACGATCATAGAGTCTCCGGTGACCATATGGTCTGCCAGAAATCTCTATGATCAGCATCCCGGGGTCAGCGAATCGCGCTCTCCGACTCACCGAGCGCAGTGGTGAGTCGGTAGATGCACCAGAGGGCGGCAAGAGAGAGAAAGACTTGTAAAGCGCAACAAATGCGAACTGAATGGCCTCTGGGCGCTGTATCCATTTCATGGGTAAGGAACCCCTTGACCCCAGAAGAGAGGGGGGGGGACGTTGCCTTTCGCCGCCCGTAAAAAAAAAACGATCAAGCGGCGGAACAGCCACTATGATCGTTCTTATGGTGAAGGGAATCGCCGGCTGAAAATGCCGATCTCTGAATGATGCCTGTAGCTCCACCCATCATTCAAAGCCCAGGAGCGTCATATGACGGCCGGCGGGCGCCGCGTGGTAAAGGGGTTCTGGGTCCCGGTGACGAGGGTCTTGTATTGAGAGGCCGCCGTCAGATCGGTAAATCATTTTCTTCATTTCTCCCGCCTGACATTTTTATGTTTTTTTGTTTTTTCTTCATTTCTCCCGCCTGACATTTTTATGTTTTTTCATTTCCAGGCTCTAAAAGATCTAAAGAAGGACCGCCCCCTCGTACGGCGCAAGTCAGAACTGCCTCAGGACATCTACACCATGAAAGCCTTGGAATCTCATTGCCGAGCCGACGAATTAATAACCCACGACGGCCATTAGACTTTGACAATTCGATCGATCACTTTGTGGATTTTTTTTTTCTCCAGTTGCAGAGTAGAAAAAAAAAGAGGAAAAATAACTTTTTTTTTTTTTGTGCCATACCGATCTCTTTAAACGCAGTCCGAGCTTTTTTCTCACCCGTGTTCTGTAGGCAATAAGTTCCCCGGCGTTCAGCCTAAGATCTGACGTTCAAACAATGGTAACAAGTCTGATGGTGCGACGGGGGGCGACGTCTTCGCCAAATATTCACGCAGAGCCATGCAAAGGACACTGGTGCTTCGTTTTACTAACGCGTTTCTTTTCTTTGCTCTTTTATATTGTTGATTAGGGGGAACAATTAGAGGCTGTAACTGCATGTGCCGCGTTAACCTTTCCCCTCCGACAATCCCGTCTCCATTTTAGTTTTATTATTATTATTATTCCTCAGGTTTTTTGGGGGGTTTTTTGGGGGCGGGGAAAAGTTCTTGTTCTTTATCTCTTCTTTGTGTATCGAAAAGCCATATTCTTGTTGGTCTTCATCACATCATCCTTTAAGTATTACAGAACCATTTCTAAAAGTGCACTAAAGGACGATTCTACCGCCATCTGGTGGCGTGGGCGGCACTTCTGCCGCCATCTGGTGACGTGAGCGGCACTTCTACCGCCATCTGGTGACGTGAGCGGGGCTTCTGCCGCCATCTGGTGGCGTGGGCGGCGCTTCTGCCGCCATCTGGTGACGTGAGCGGCGCTTCTGCCGCCATATGGTGACGTGAGTGCCGCTCTCCTACCAATATCTGGTGACGTGAGCGCCGCTCTCCTACAGCCATCTGGTGACGTGAGCGCCGCTCTCCTACAGCCATCTGGTGACGTGAGCGCCGCTCTCCTACAGCCATCTGGTGACGTTGAGCGCCGCTCTCCTACCAATATCTGGTGACGTGAGCGCCGCTCTCCTACCCATGTCTGGTGACGTGAACGCGCTCTCCTACAACCATCTGGTGACGTCAGCGCCGCTCTCCTCGTCATATCTGGTGACGTGAGCGCCGCTCTCCTACAACCATCTGGTGACGTCAGCGCCGCTCTCCTCGTCATATCTGGTGACGTGAGCGCCGCTCTCCTACCCATCTGGTGACGTGAGCGCCGTGTATTAAGAGCAAAAGAAAATCAAAGTAATATAACAAAAAAAAAGTTCTGATAAGATTTTGTTTGCCTGCTGTTGCTGGGCGCGGCGGCGTTCCTCGCCTTTTTACTTGACGCTTTTGTTGAAAACGCGTTGTCGGGGGAGGGGGCTTTAGATTTTTATTTGCTGGTAGTAACCGTAAGAAGTATCTATACTGTATAAGCTGTCGGCTCGTTACAAATGTGTATATTTTTGGAGGAAGGCCGATGATTTGTGAGGTTTTTTATATATATAAAGGAGTTTGCAGAAAACGAGACGTTGATGGCGGCCGTGCGACACGGAGTGTCTCCCTACGTTCTAAAGTTCTATTTTAGAAGCGCACTCTCCGGAGAGACCTCAGCCGTGATCCTGTAAATACGCCTGTTGCTGTTTGATGCTAGAGGCTGCTGTGATTTCCCCTCGGGGGCGGGTACAGGGCATGTGTAGTCCGGGTTCAAGCAGAGGGATTTCTTTTTTTATTGTGTTTTTTTTTTTTTTGTGCATTTTTCTTTTTTTTCTTTTTTATTTTTTTTGTAATCTCAGGGCGGCCAGTATTGAAGTTTTTGCAATTTTTTTTTTTTTGTTCTGCACAACAGAGAAATGTTCAACCAGCTCAGATTAGTATTAGAAGCTTTAATTATCACAAAAATAATCGCTCTTTTGTGGTATTGCGTTACAGTTCCTGGAAAAAGGCCTTTTTTTTTTTTTTTTTGGGCTTTTATGCTTCAGGAGGAACGCTTTCAGCAGAGAAAGTGCAACTGAGTTCTCAACTTTGTTCCCCCTGAAAAAAATAATAAAAAAAAAAGCTCTTTTCAAATTGGAAGAACAACGCTTCAAACGAAGAGCCGAGTTAAAGGGGCGGGGCGGCGCGCTTGTATGTTGCGTATTTGCTGTACCATTGTTTGAACCTCCATCTTTTGCTGTTAATTTATTATTATTTTTTTTTCTTTGTGTACATGGGCAAAAAAAAAAACATCGCTTAGAAAACAAGAACGCTTCAACCCTTTCTCATTTTACCCGACTCACACGCCTGTATATCGATGTTTGGTTGACTGTGCAAACTCATCTATTTTTGTTTTAAAAAAAAAATATTAAAAAAAAAAAATTGTGTTTTTTTGTTTTTTTTTCTTGGTCTTTATTGCAGGAAAACATTCACCAAATAAGGAGGGGGGGGGGGGGGGAACGCCATGGGGATTTTTTTTTTTAATTATTATTATTTAGTATATTTTCTCCCGCTAGGCTGCGGTTTATCATATTCCATACAGCAAGCTGAATCCTTCTCCATTTTTTTATTTTATTATTTTTATATTATTATTATTTAGTATGTTTCTCCTGCCATACTGTGGTTTATCATATTCCATACCCCCCAAGCTGAATCCTCCATTTTTTTTTTTCTTTTTATTATTTTAAATAAAACGTTCTATGGCGTAGATAATACTAAACTAATATGTCAACAGACTGAAAGAAACCTGGTGTTTTTTTGTTTTTATTATTTTTTATTTATTTTTAGTATGTTTTCTACTGCTAGGCTCATATTCCATACCCCAAGCTGAAGCCTCCATTATTTTTATTTTGTTTTAGTATGTTTTCTTGTGCTAGGCTGTGGTTTATCATATTTTATACCCCAAACTGAATCCTCCATTTTTTTTTCTTATTTTTTTTTTTTTTTTTTTTTTGTATGTTTTCTCCTGCTAGGCTGCGGTTTATCATATTCCATACTCCAAGCTGAATCCTCCATTTTTTTTTTTATTATTATTTTAAACAAAGCGTTCCATGGCGTAGATGATACTAAACTAAAACGTCAACAGACTGAAAGAAACCTGGTGTTTTTATTTTTTTTTTTTAGTATGTTCTCGCTCCTGCTAGGCTCATATTCCATACCCCAAGCTGAAGCCCCTATTTTTTATTTTTTGTTTTTTTTTTCTATTATGTTTTCTTGTGCTAGGCTGTAGTTTATCATATTCCATACCCCAAGCTGAATCCTCCATATTTTTTTATGGTTTTCTTTCTTTTTTTTTCTCCTGCTAGGCTGTGGTTTATCATAATTAATACCTCAAACTGAATCCTCAATTATTATTTATTTTTTATTTTTTAGTTTTTCTCCTGCTAGGCTGCGGTTTATCATAATTAATACCTCAAACTGAATCCTCAATTATTATTTATTTTTTATTTTTTAGTTTTTCTCCTGCTAGGCTGCGGTTTATCATATTCCATACTCCAAGCTGAAAGCTTCATTTTTTTTTATTATTATTATTTTAAATAAAACATTGACATTTTAGTTTAGTATCATGTAACGCACATGATACTAAACTAAAATGTCAACAGACTGAAAGAAACCTGGTGTTTTTTATTTTTATTTTTTTTTAGTATGTTCTCGCTCCTGCTAGGCTCATATTCCATACCCCAAGCTGAATCCTCCATATTTTTTTATTGTTTTCTTTTCTTTTCTTTTTCTCCTGCTAGGCTGTGGTTTATCATATTCCATACCCCAAGCTGAATCCTCCATATTTTTTTTTTTTTTTTTTTAATTTTAAATAAAACGTTCTATGGCGTAGATAATACTAAACTAATACGTCAACAGACTGAAAGAAACCTGGTGTTTTTTTTTTTTATTTATTTTTAGTAGGTTTTCTCCTACTAGGCTCATATTTCATACCCCAAGCTGGAGCCCACATTTTTTTTTTTTTTTTTTAGTATGTTTTCTTGTGCTAGGCTGTGGTTTATCATATTCCATACTCCTGCTGAATCCTCCATTTTTTTTTTTTTTTTAAATAAAACGTTCTTTGGCGTATAATATATAATACTAAACAAGTACGTCAACAGACTGAAAGAAACCTGGTGTTTTTTATTTTTATTTTTTTTTAGTATGTTCTCGCTCCTGCTAGGCTCATATTCCATACCCCAAGCTGAATCCTCCATATTTTTTTATTTTTTTCTTTTCTTTTCTTTTTCTCCTGCTAGGCTGTGGTTTATCATATTCCATACCCCAAGCTGAATCCTCCATATTTTTTTTTTTTTTTTTTTTTTTTTTTAATTTTAAATAAAACGTTCTATGGCGTAGATAATACTAAACTAATACGTCAACAGACTGAAAGAAACCTGGTGTTTTTTTTTTTTTTTATTTTTAGTAGGTTTTCTCCTACTAGGCTCATATTTCATACCCCAAGCTGGAGCCCACATTTTTTTATTTTTTTTTTAGTATGTTTTCTTGTGCTAGGCTGTGGTTTATCATATTCCATACTCCTGCTGAATCCTCCATTTTTTTTTTTTTTTTAAATAAAACGTTCTTTGGCGTATAATATATAATACTAAACAAGTACGTCAACAGACTGAAAGAAACCTGGTGTTTTTTTTTTTATTTTTTTTAATTGTTATTATTATTATTATTTTTTTTTGTATGTTTTATCCTGCTAGGCTGTGGTTTATCATATTCCATACTCCTGCTGAATCCACAATTTTTTTTTTTTTATTATTATTATTTTTATTATTTAGTATTTTTTTTTCCTGCTAGGCTGTGGTTTATCATATTCCATACCCCAAGCTGAATCCTCCATATTTTTTTATTTTAAATAAAACGTTTTATGGTGTAGAATATATAATACTAAACGAATACGTCAACAGACTGAAAAAAAAAAACTGGTGTTTTTTTTAATTTTTTTTGGTGATTGTTTTTCTCGATAAAGCAGATTTGTTCACACAATTTTTTTTTTTTTCTCAGAAATGTTACCTGTACATCAGGAATGTCAGCAGTACTATGACAAGTGTCTTTTTAGCGTGGCTGTAGTATGGCTTCATTTTAATATTGTACATACATTGTACTTTGTTTTATGGTAATAAAAGTAATAAAACTTTAGACTTCATATTTTGTACAGATTGGTCCTGTGTAAAAAAAAAAAAAAAAAAAATGCAGTTTTGCGCAGAATAGGCTGCTTTTCTTTTCTTTATTTTTCGGTTTTACAAAAAAAAAAAACAGAGTCACCGGTCCTGTACGTTCCACACCTCCGATATCGCTGAGCAACAACTGGATCGTCCCAACGGATCGTTTTTTTTTTTTTTTTTTAGATTTTTTTTTTTTTTTTTTTGTTCATTCTGCATATAAAACCAGTTTAAGGCACTTTAATATTTAATGTGCTGTTGGATAGTTTTCAAAACGATTGGTGTATTATTTGGACTCAATAAAGGACAAGACTTTCAATATGGCCGCTGTGTTCCTGAGAACTTGGGAAGGAGGGATCGTTATACGTTTTTTGGTGGTGGGTGGTAACATACACATTGATAATATGGAGAGATAGAGAAGGGGGTGTGGTAGTGGGCGGGGTTAGGAAGCGGTAACATACACATTGATAATATGGAGAGATAGAGAAGGGGGTGTGGTAGTGGGCGGGGTTAGGAAGCAGTAACATATACATTGACAATATGAAGAGATGGAAAAGGGGGTGTGGCAATGTGGTGGTGGGCGGGGTTAGGAAGTGGTAACATATACATTGACAATATGAAGAGATGGAAAAGGGGGTGTGGTGGTGGGTGGGGTTAGGAAGTGGTAACAAATACATTGACAATGGGGTCTATTCAGGTAGGGGCGCGTAATGATACGGCGGCGCAGCTTATCGTATTTACGCTACGCCGCCGTAACTTACAGGAGCAAGTGCTGTATTCACAAAGCACTTGCTCCGTAAGTTGCGGCGGCGTAGCGTAAATGGGGCCGGCGTAAGCCCACGTAATTCAAATGTGGAGGGGGGGGGGCGTGTTTTATGTAAATAATGGATGACCCGACGTGATTGACGCATGCGCCGTCCGTGTACATATCCCAGTGTGCATTGCTTCCAAGTACGGTGCAACGACGTATTGGTTTCGACGCGAACGTAAATTGCGTCCAGCCCTATTCGCGAACGACTTACGCAAACAACGTAAAAAAATTCAAATTTCGACCCCTAAGATACGACTGCGCAAGAGACTTATGCCAGTCGGATCTTAGGCTAATGTCGGCGTATCTAGCTTTCTGAATACAGAAACTAGATACGCCGGCGCAGCTTTGGAATTACGCGGCGTATCTATGGATACGCCGGCGTAATTCTTTCCTGAATCTACCCCAATATGAAGAGATGGAGAAGGGGGTGGGGCACTGTGGTGTGGGTGGGGTTAGGAAGTGGTAACATAAATATTGACAATATGAAGAGATGGAGAAGGGGGTGTGGCATGTGGTGGTGGGCGGGGTTAGGAAGCGGTAACATGTACATTGACAATATGAAGAGATGGAGAAGGGGGTGTGGTGGTGGGTGGGGTTCACCGCTGGCTCTGATAGGCCCTTCCGCACAGCCAACCAGCTGTCATTATTCAGGTGGTCGGCGCTCAAGTTCCGGCCATCTGAATTGGACCAGCGACATCTGGCAACAATCACATACATTCATGCAATGCACGAATGTATGTTATTTCAGTGGCGGTGCGGAGCCACCAGCGCCCTCTATAGACGGAGCGCCACTGGGTTGTATGGTCACCAGAGGTGATTGGACACTGGCACAACCAATCAAAGACAGTTCCCCTCCATATAACCCCTCCCATCAGGGAAGTACCTCAGTTTTTTTTGCCAGTGTTTAAGGTGTTGGACGCGAGTAAGATGTGCGGAAGGAAGCTCTGCCATAGAGACCCGATGAGGGTAGAGGGCTACACTGCGGGTCCATCCAAGACGTTTATATTATTACGCCAAAACTGGATGGTACCCGGACCTCGTGGACGAGGTGTCGCCTGTAATCTCTCTCTCCGGAGGACTGGGGTCCAGCACTTTCGCTCTATGCGCTAAAAGTAGAGTATTTGGGCATCGAGATCAAAGATCGAGGCTGTCCCTTATGCCCAGTTTCACCCGAGACTACTCCAAGGCAGTATCTTAGCCGCCTGGAACGGTTCTGGATCTACCCATGCGCCTGTCTCCACAAGTGCGCCAAAGCTTCACCAAGAACTTGCGGAAAGGGAAGATCCTTTCTCCCAGTCACCTGGAAGGTGGTGTCTACTGATGCCAGCCTAAGGGGCTGGGGAGCGGTGTTAGAAGGAGCTTCAGCCCAGGGAACCTGGGTAATGGGCCGTCTCTCCAGGACGGGGTAATGGGCGGTCTCTCCAGGACGGGGTAATGGACGGTCTCTCCAGGACGGGGTAATGGGCGGTTTCTCCAGGATAGGGTAATGGGCGGTCTCTCCAGGACGGTGTAATGGGCGGTCTCTCCAGGACGGTGTAATGGGCGGTCTCTCCAGGACGGGTAATGGGGCGGTCTCTCCAGGACGGTGTAATGGGCGGTCTCTCCAGGACAGTGTAATGGGCGGTCTCTCCAGGACGGGGTAATGGGCGGTCTCTCCAGGGCGGTGTAATGGGCGGTCTCTCCAGGGCAGTGTAATGGGCGGTCTCTCCAGGACGGGGTAATGGACGGTCTCTCCAGGACGGGGTAATGGGCGGTTTCTCCAGGATAGGGTAATGGGCGGTCTCTCCAGGACGGTGTAATGGGCGGTCTCTCCAGGACGGGGTAATGGACGGTCTCTCCAGGACGGGGTAATGGGCGGTCTCTCCAGGACGGTGTAATGGGCGGTCTCTCCAGGACGGTGTAATGGGCGGTCTCTCCAGGACGGGTAATGGGGCGGTCTCTCCAGGACGGTGTAATGGGCGGTCTCTCCAGGACAGTGTAATGGGCGGTCTCTCCAGGACGGGGTAATGGGCGGTCTCTCCAGGGCGGTGTAATGGGCGGTCTCTCCAGGGCAGTGTAATGGGCGGTCTCTCCAGGATGGGGTAATGGGCGGTCTCTCCAGGGCGGTGTAATGGGCGGTCTCTCCAGGACGGAGTAATGGGCGGTCTCTCCAGGACGGAGTAATGGGCGGTCTCTCTATGACGGGGTAATGGGCGGTCTCTCCAGGGCAGTGTAATGGGCGGTCTCTCCAGGACGGGGTAATGGGGCGGTCTCTCTAGGACGGTGTAATGGGCGGTCTCTCTAGGACGGTGTAATGGGCGGTCTCTCCAGGGCGGTGTAATGGGCGGTCTCTCCAGGGCGGGGTAATGGGCGGTCTCTCTAGGACGGGGTAATGGGCGATCTGTCCAGGACGGGGTAATGGGCGGTCTCTCCAGGACGGGGTAATGGGCGGTCTCTCTATGACGGGGTAATGGGCGGTCTCTCTATGACGGGGTAATGGGCGGTCTCTCCAGGGCAGTGTAATGGGCGGTCTCTCCAGGACGGGGTAATGGGGCGGTCTCTCTAGGACGGTGTAATGGGCGGTCTCTCTAGGACGGTGTAATGGGCGGTCTCTCCAGGGAGGTGTAATGGGCGGTCTCTCCAGGACGGGGTAATGGGCGGTCTCTCTATGACGGGGTAATGGGCGGTCTCTCCAGGACGGGGTAATGGGCGGTCTCTCTATGACGGGGTAATGGGCGGTCTCTCTATGACGGGGTAATGGGCGGTCTCTCCAGGGCAGTGTAATGGGCGGTCTCTCCAGGACGGGGTAATGGGGCGGTCTCTCTAGGACGGTGTAATGGGCGGTCTCTCTAGGACGGTGTAATGGGCGGTCTCTCCAGGGCGGTGTAATGGGCGGTCTCTCCAGGACGGGGTAATGGGCGGTCTCTCTATGACGGGGTAATGGGCGGTCTCTCCAGGACGGGGTAATGGGGTGGTCTCTCCAGGACGGTGTAAGGGGTGGTCTCTCCAGGACGGTGTAATGGGCGGTCTCTCCAGGACGGGGTAATGGGGCGGTCTCTCCAGGAAGGTGTAATGGGCGGTCTCTCCATGACGGTGTAATGGGCGGTCTCTCCAGGACAGTGTAATGGGCGGTCTCTCCAGGACGGTGTAATGGGCGGTTTCTCCAGGATAGGGTAATGGGCGGTCTCTCCAGGACGGTGTAATGGGCGGTCTCTCCAGGACGGTGTAATGGGCGGTCTCTCCAGGACGGGGTAATGGACGGTCTCTCCAGGACGGGGTAATGGGCGGTTTCTCCAGGATAGGGTAATGGGCGGTCTCTCCAGGACGGTGTAATGGGCGGTCTCTCCAGGACGGTGTAATGGGCGGTTTCTCCAGGATAGGGTAATGGGCGGTCTCTCCAGGACGGTGTAATGGGCGGTCTCTCCAGGACGGTGTAATGGGCGGTCTCTCCAGGACGGGGTAATGGACGGTCTCTCCAGGACGGGGTAATGGGCGGTCTCTCCAGGACGGTGTAATGGGCGGTCTCTCCAGGACGGTGTAATGGGCGGTCTCTCCAGGACGGGGTAATGGGCGGTCTCTCTATGACGGGGTAATGGGCGGTCTCTCCAGGACGGGGTAATGGGCGGTCTCTCCAGGACGGGGTAATGGGCGGTCTCTCCAGGACGGGGTAATGGGGCGGTCTCTCCAGGACGGGGTAATGGGCGGTTTCTCCAGGACGGAGTAATGGGCGGTCTCTCCAGGACGGGTAATGGGGCGGTCTCTCCAGGACGGTGTAATGGGCGGTCTCTCCAGGACAGTGTAATGGGCGGTCTCTCCAGGACGGGGTAATGGGCGGTCTCTCCAGGGCGGTGTAATGGGCGGTCTCTCCAGGGCAGTGTAATGGGCGGTCTCTCCAGGATGGGGTAATGGGCGGTCTCTCCAGGGCGGTGTAATGGGCGGTCTCTCCAGGACGGAGTAATGGGCGGTCTCTCCAGGACGGAGTAATGGGCGGTCTCTCTATGACGGGGTAATGGGCGGTCTCTCCAGGGCAGTGTAATGGGCGGTCTCTCCAGGACGGGGTAATGGGGCGGTCTCTCTAGGACGGTGTAATGGGCGGTCTCTCTAGGACGGTGTAATGGGCGGTCTCTCCAGGGCGGTGTAATGGGCGGTCTCTCCAGGGTGGGGTAATGGGTGGTCTCTCTAGGACGGGGTAATGGGCGATCTGTCCAGGACGGGGTAATGGGCGGTCTCTCCAGGACGGGGTAATGGGCGGTCTCTCTATGACGGGGTAATGGGCGGTCTCTCTATGACGGGGTAATGGGCGGTCTCTCCAGGGCAGTGTAATGGGCGGTCTCTCCAGGACGGGGTAATGGGGCGGTCTCTCTAGGACGGTGTAATGGGCGGTCTCTCTAGGACGGTGTAATGGGCGGTCTCTCCAGGGCGGTGTAATGGGCGGTCTCTCCAGGACGGGGTAATGGGCGGTCTCTCTATGACGGGGTAATGGGCGGTCTCTCCAGGACGGGGTAATGGGGTGGTCTCTCCAGGACGGTGTAAGGGGTGGTCTCTCCAGGACGGTGTAATGGGCGGTCTCTCCAGGACGGGGTAATGGGGCGGTCTCTCCAGGAAGGTGTAATGGGCGGTCTCTCCATGACGGTGTAATGGGCGGTCTCTCCAGGACAGTGTAATGGGCGGTCTCTCCAGGACGGGGTAATGGGCGGTCTCTCCAGGGCGGTGTAATGGGCGGTCTCTCCAGGGCAGTGTAATGGGCGGTCTCTCCAGGATGGGGTAATGGGCGGTCTCTCCAGGGCGGTGTAATGGGCGGTCTCTCTAGGACGGTGTAATGGGCGGTCTCTCCAGGACGGGGTAATGGGCGGTCTCTCCAGGACGGAGTAATGGGCGGTCTCTCTATGACGGGGTAATGGGCGGTCTCTCCAGGGCAGTGTAATGGGCGGTCTCTCCAGGATGGGGTAATGGGCGGTCTCTCCAGGGCGGTGTAATGGGCGGTCTCTCTAGGACGGTGTAATGGGCGGTCTCTCCAGGACGGGGTAATGGGCGGTCTCTCCAGGACGGAGTAATGGGCGGTCTCTCTATGACGGGGTAATGGGCGGTCTCTCCAGGGCAGTGTAATGGGCGGTCTCTCCAGGATGGGGTAATGGGCGGTCTCTCCAGGGCGGTGTAATGGGCGGTCTCTCCAGGATGGGGTAATGGGCGGTCTCTCCAGGATGGGGTAATGGGCGGTCTCTCCAGGGCGGTGTAATGGGCGGTCTCTCTAGGACGGTGTAATGGGCGGTCTCTCCAGGACGGGGTAATGGGCGGTCTCTCTAGGACGGGGTAATGGGCGGTCTCTCTAGGACGGGGTAATGGGTGGTCTCTCTAGGATGGGGTAATGGGCGGTCTCTCCAGGACGGAGTAATGGGCGGTCTCTCTATGACGGGGTAATGGGCGGTCTCTCCAGGACGGGGTAATGGGCGGTCTCTCCAGGACGGAGTAATGGGCGGTCTCTCTATGACGGGGTAATGGGCGGTCTCTCTATGACGGGGTAATGGGCGGTCTCTCTAGGACGGGGTAATGGGCGGTCTCTCCAGGACGGAGTAATGGGCGGTCTCTCTATGACGGGGTAATGGGCGGTCTCTCTATGACGGGGTAATGGGCGGTCTCTCCAGGACGGGGTAATGGGCGGTCTCTCTATGACGGGGTAATGGGCGGTCTCTCTAGGACGGGGTAATGGGCGGTCTCTCCAGGACGGAGTAATGGGCGGTCTCTCTATGACGGAGTAATGGGCGGTCTCTCTATGACGGAGTAATGGGCGGTCTCTCTATGACGGAGTAATGGGCGGTCTCTCTATGACGGGGTAATGGGCGGTCTCTCTAGGACGGGGTAATGGGCGGTCTCTCCAGGACGGAGTAATGGGCGGTCTCTCTATGACGGAGTAATGGGCGGTCTCTCTATGACGGGGTAATGGGCGGTCTCTCTATGACGGGGTAATGGGCGGTCTCTCTAGGACGGGGTAATGGGCGGTCTCTCCAGGACGGAGTAATGGGCGGTCTCTCTATGACGGAGTAATGGGCGGTCTCTCTATGACGGGGTAATGGGCGGTCTCTCTAGGACGGGGTAATGGGCATCCAAACGGCTCTGACTGTCACCGTTGCCCCCGCACCTCTGGGCAGATGCGGTACTGCACACCGAGAGGCCTGAATCCTGCTTGTTTTGCGAAAAGGTCGTTCCTCGCAATCCAAAGTATTCCTGTAAAAGGGGATGTAAAGGTAGAAATGTTTCCCCTAAATATCTTCCTTTCCCTCAAGGCCGTCCTCCTTCACTTACCTCGGTGCAGTCCTCCTTCACTTACCTCAGTGCCGTCCTCCTTCACTTACCTCAGTGCCGTCCTCCTTCACTTACCTCAGTGCCGTCCTCCTTCACTTACCTCAGTGCAGTCCTCCTTCACTTACCTCAGTGCCGTCCTCCTTCACTTACCTCAGTGCCGTCCTCCACTTACCTCAGTGCCGTCCTCCTTCACTTACCTCGGTGCCGTCCTCCTTCACTTACCTCGGTGCCGTCCTCCTTCACTTACCTCGGTGCCGTCCTCCTTCACTTACCTCGGTGCCGTCCTCCTTCACTTACCTCGGTGCCGTCCTCCTTCACTTACCTCGGTGCCGTCCTCCTTCACTTACCTCAGTGCAGTCCTCCTTCACTTACCTCAGTGCCGTCCTCCTTCACTTACCTCAGTGCCGTCCTCCTTCACTTACCTCAGTGCCGTCCTCCACTTACCTCAGTGCCGTCCTCCTTCACTTACCTCAGTGCCGTCCTCCTTCACTTACCTCGGTGCCGTCCTCCTTCACTTACCTCGGTGCCGTCCTCCTTCACTTACCTCGGTGCCGTCCTCCTTCACTTACCTCGGTGCCGTCCTCCTTCACTTACCTCAGTGCCGTCCTCCTTCACTTACCTCAGTGCAGTCCTCCTTCACTTACCTCAGTGCAGTCCTCCTTCACTTACCTCGGTGCCGTCCTCCTTCACTCACCTTGGTGCCGTCCTTCACTTACCTCAGTGCAGTCCTCCTTCACTTACCTCAGTGCAGTCCTCCTTCACTTACCTCAGTGCCGTCGTCCTTCACTTACCTCAGTGCCGTCCTCCTTCACTTACCTCAGTGCCGTCCTCCTTCACTTACCTCAGTGCCGTCCTCCTTCACTTACCTCAGTGCAGTCCTCCTTCACTTACCTCAGTGCAGTCCTCCTTCACTTACCTCAGTGCAGTCCTCCTTCACTTACCTCGGTGCCGTCCTCCTTCACTCACCTCGGTGCAGTCCTCCTTCACTTACCTCAGTGAAGTCCTCCTTCACTTACCTCAGTGCAGTCCTCCTTCACTTACCTCAGTGCCGTCCTCCTTCACTTACCTCAGTGCCGTCGTCCTTCACTTACCTCAGTGCCGTCCTCCTTCACTTACCTCAGTGCCGTCCTCCTTCACTTACCTCAGTGCAGTCCTCCTTCACTTACCTCAGTGCAGTCCTCCTTCACTTACCTCAGTGCCGTCGTCCTTCACTTACCTCAGTGCCGTCGTCCTTCACTTACCTCAGTGCCGTCCTCCTTCACTTACCTCAGTGCCGTCCTCCTTCACTTACCTCAGTGCCGTCCTCCTTCACTTACCTCAGTGCCGTCCTCCTTCACTTACCTCAGTGCCGTCCTCCTTCACTTACCTCAGTGCCGTCCTCCTTCACTTACCTCAGTGCCGTCCTCCTTCACTTACCTCAGTGCCGTCCTCCTTCACTTACCTCAGTGCAGTCCTCCTTCACTTACCTCAGTGCCGTCCTCCTTCACTTACCTCAGTGCCGTCCTCCTTCACTTACCTCAGTGCAGTCCTCCTTCACTTACCTCAGTGCAGTCCTCCTTCACTTACCTCAGTGCAGTCCTCCTTCACTTACCTCAGTGCCGTCCTCCTTCACTTACCTCAGTGCCGTCGTCCTTCACTTATTTCAGTGCCGTCCTCCTTCACTTACCTCAGTGCAGTCCTCCTTCACTTACCTCAGTGCCGTCGTCCTTCACTTACCTCAGTGCCGTCCTCCTTCACTTACCTCAGTGCCGTCCTCCTTCACTTACCTCAGTGCCGTCCTCCTTCACTTACCTCAGTGCAGTCCTCCTTCACTTACCTCAGTGCCGTCCTCCTTCACTTACCTCAGTGCCGTCCTCCTTCACTTACCTCAGTGCAGTCCTCCTTCACTTACCTCAGTGCAGTCCTCCTTCACTTACCTCAGTGCAGTCCTCCTTCACTTACCTCAGTGCCGTCCTCCTTCACTCACCTCGGTGCCGTCCTTCACTTACCTCAGTGCAGTCCTCCTTCACTTCCCTCAGTGCAGTCCTCCTTCACTTACCTCAGTGCCGTCCTCCTTCACTTACCTCAGTGCCGTCGTCCTTCACTTACCTCAGTGCCGTCCTCCTTCACTTACCTCAGTGCCGTCCTCCTTCACTTACCTCAGTGCCGTCGTCCTTCACTTACCTCAGTGCTGTCCTCCTTCACTTACCTCAGTGCCGTCCTCCTTCACTTACCTCAGTGCCGTCCTCCTTCACTTACCTCAGTGCCGTCCTCCTTCACTCACCTCGGTGCCGTCCTCCTTCACTTACCTCAGTGCTGTCCTCCTTCACTTACCTCAGTGCCGTCCTCCTTCACTTACCTCAGTGCCGTCCTCCTTCACTCACCTCGGTGCCGTCCTCCTTCACTTACCTCAGTGCTGTCCTCCTTCACTTACCTCAGTGCCGTCCTCCTTCACTTACCTCATCCTTCCATTTTGCTTTTAAATGTCCTTATTTCTTCTGAGAATTCCTCACTTCCTGTTCTTCTGTCTGTAACTCCACACAGTAATGCGAGGCTTTCTCCCTGGTGTGGAGTGTCGTGCTCGCCCCCCTCCCTTGGACTACAGGAGAGTCAGGACGCCCACTAATGCCGCGTACACACGATCGGTTAAACCAATGAGAATGGTCTGATGGACTGTTTTCATCGGTCAAAACCGATCGTGTGTGTGGGCCCCGTAGGTTATTTAACCATTGGTTAAAAAAAAGCCAACTTGTTTTAAAATTGAACCGATGGATTCCTAACCGATAGAACAAAACCGATCGTTAGTAGGCACGACCGTCGGTTAAAAACCCGCGCATGCTCAGAATCAAGTCGACGCATGCTTGGAAGCATTGAACTTCGTTTTTTTCAGCACGTCGTTGTGTTTTACGTCACCGCGTTCTGACACGATCGTTTTTTTAACCAATGCTGTGTGGGCGCGACGGACCATCAGTCAGCTTCATCGGTTAACTGATGACATCGGCATAACACGCAGCTCCTTTATCTGCAACGTAGAAAGCGTCCTGACTCTCCTGTAGTCCAAGCATCAGGAATTATGGGTCCCCTTACACAGCTTCAGGCATATGGGCCTAAAAAAATAAGAAATAAAAAAATAAGAAATAAAAACAAATATATATAAAAAAAAAGGGGTGTAGCCATCCGGGGCCCTGGGGACCTCTGGGCCCTTTAACCACTTCCGGACCGCCGCATGTACATTTACGTCGGCAGAATGGCGTACCTGTACGTGCCTGCCTAGACGTGGGCCGGGGGTCCGATCGGGACCCCCGACCCACCTCATTTGATTCACAAAGCACTTGCCTGTAAAGTTGCGGCGGCGTAGCGTAAATCCCCCGGCACAAGCCCGCCTAATTCAAATGATCCGGGTAGGGGGCGTGGATCATTTAAATTAGGCGCGTTCCAGCGCCGAACGCACTGCGCATGCGCCGTCCCTAAAATTTCCCGACGTGCATTGCGGTAAATGACGTCGCAAGGACGTCATTGGTTTCGATGTGAACGTAAATGGCGTCCAGCCCCATTCACGGACGACTTACGCAAATGACGTAACATTTTCAACTCGCAACGCGGGAACGACGGCCATATTTAAACATTGGCTGCGCCTCCTAATAGCAGGAGCAGCCTTACGCCGAAAAAGCCTCAACAACGTAAAAAACAAACGCCGGGCGCACGTACGTTTGTGAATCGGCGTATCTAGGAAATTAGCATATTCTACGCCGAGCAAAAACGGAAGCGCCCCTAGCGGCCAAAGTTATATTGCACACAATTCTACGCCGCCGCAATCAAGTTACGTCGGTGGAGGAAGCCTTTTTTTTTGCAGCGTAACTGCCTTTGTGAATCGGCGTAACGCTACGCGGGCGAGGAATTCAAATTACGGCGGCGTATCTGGAGGATACGCCGCCGCAAAAGGTACCTGAATCTACCCCAATGCAGCCGCTGGCTTTTAATAAATGGAGACTTACCTGTCCTGGAGTCCAGCGATGTCGGCGCCTCGGCTCATGTTTCCATCAGCTGTTGGGTGCCGCCGCCACCATTGCGGGTACAGGGACCCAGCAGTGTAGCCTTTCAGCTTCACGCCACGAACCCTGCTCCTCTCTCCTATTGGCCCAGGGGAGGAGCCCCCGCTGTGATGTCACAGCTTGGACTCCCGAAACTGGGAAAGGTATCCTGCAGGGGGGGGGGGGGGAATAAGATGGGTGGAACTCCACTTTAACCACTTCAGCCCCGGACCATTATGCAGCTAAGGGACCTGACCCCTTTTTGCGATTCAGCGCTGCGTCGCTTTAACTTGACAATTGCGTGGTCGTGCGACGTGGCTCCCAAACAAAATTGGCGTCCTTTTTTTTCCCCACAAATAGAGCTTTCTTTTGGTGGTATTTGATCACCTCGGCGACGCAGTGCTAAATCGCAAAAAGGGGCCCCCTGGTCTTTGGCCATCCAAATGGTCCGGGGGGCTGAAGTGGTTAGAGGGGGGAATGCTGGGAACTCTGATGTAAGTTGGGGGCTTTGGCGAGCAGAAACCCCCCTTACATCCGATTTCCACTTTACATCGGAATCCCCAGCAGCATTCCCCCTTTAAATATAAATAGATTGCTGTGTGCTGAAAAAGTGTTTGGGTTCGGCCTGAAGAAAAGGGGGAAACCCCAGCTACCCGCTACAGGCCCAGATTTCCCACAAGGCCAGGCCTCGGGGTGGCAGGACGCTGAGGGGCGGCAGCAGCATGGAGTCCCCCCGATGGCCAGTTAAGGGCGGTAAGTTGCTTTCTGGAATCCGCTCCCTCGTTAACAAGTGATCGTGGCGATGTCGCTCAAATCACTTGTAAAATGCGTGCTGCCGTCCGTCCCTCCCCTCCCCCCACATACCTCTCTACTGGCTCTGTCTTCGGGACTCCGTCCCCCCCCCCCCCCCCCCGGCCGCCTAGTCTGTCTCCTGTCCCTGCCACCGATGTACACAATGAGAGGGGTGAACTGTGCTCTTCCCATCTCAGCTGTGACAGGAGTTCTAGCACAGCGCTAGGACTCCTGTATTGGAGGTGACAGGGTCAATAAAGAGAACCCGTCACCTCCAATTGCTATCACACAGGGAATTGTTTTCTCCTGTGTGATAGCAGTAAAGTTATGTGAAAAAAATAGATAAAAAAATAATTAAATAATAATTAAATAATTAAAAAAAAATATTAAAAAGTAAAGAATAAGAAAAATAATAAGAAAATTATATAAAAATAAAAAAAAGGAAACGACAAGCTACAAAATAAAAAAAGTGATAAAAAAGAAACAAAGAATACTTGAACTAATCCGGTTGGCATTCTCCATTGATTTGCAGGGGGGGGGGGTGGTTTGGTTGGCGGGGAGGGGGTGCATTGCGGAACCTGCCCACAAGACCCCGAAAACCCGACGTTGGAACGAGCTGTGCAGGCTGCTGCAGCGCTGATCCCTCTTCAGGCCTGAAGCTAATCATTGGCGTGCACACAGGGTGTATCAGTTGTGCCTGGGCACACCCTAATTACCCCCTGTGGTGCAGATTCCCCCTATTTAGACCCCAGATATTTCACCAAAGCCCCCTACCGGGGCTCCTAAAAAGTTGTAAAAATAATACAATTTTAAAATAAAAACTACTGACCCCATCAGTATATATATATACACACGCTTTGGGGTACACACACTAATGTAATAGGCTGTGAACACCTATGGGTCTAAGTCATGTAAAAAATATATATATATTTATTACCTTACATTAACCAATAAAGTGAATCGGTTAAAACCCCAAACTTTCTTTTTTGTAGTAATAATATTTGGACACTAGATGGCACTCCAGCCATTCGGATGGATCTCAGGCTCGATTATTCAGGCTGTACGTGATAACACTGTATGGACACTAGGTGGAGCTCTAAGTGGAAAACACGTTTAACAGGTGGTTTGTGTCATGGCAATGCAAAAAAATAAAATAAAATGCTGTCGCATTATATTATTGTATAAAAAAGTCAGCGTTACCAAATAATTTTTTTTGAATAAAAGGTATCTCTGTCCTGCCATGAATTGAAAATAAAATGATTCTTATTATATAGGATTTGTATATTATTATTATACAGGATATATTTATTATTTTTATTATTATTATTATTATTATTATTATTATTATTATTATTATTATTATTATTATCATACAGGATTTATATATTATTAATATTATACAAGATTTATATATTATTATTATTATTATTATACAGGACTTATATATTTTTATACAGGATTTATTTATTATTATTATTGTTATTATTATACAAGATTTATATATTATTATTATTATTATTATTATTATTATTATTATTATTATTATTATTATACAGGATTCCTATATTATTATTATTATTATTATTATTATACAGGATTTATATTATTATTATGATTATTATTATTATTATTATACTGGATATATATAATTCAGGATTTATATATTATTATTATTATTATTATTATTATTATTATACAGGATTTATTTATTATTATTATTTTTATTTTTATTTTTATTATTATTATTATTATTATTATTATTATTATTATACAGGATTCATATAATATTATTATTATTATAATACAGGATTTATATTATTATTATTATTATACAGGACTTATATATTTTTATACAGGATTTATATATTATTATTATTATTATTATTATTATACAGGATTTATTCTGTATTCACAAAGCACTTGCCTCCTAAGTTACGGCGGCGTAGCGTAAATGGGACCAGCGTAAGCGCGCCTAATTCAAATGAGGATGAGGGGGCGTGTTTTATGTTAATTCTTGGTGACCCGACGTGATTGACGTTTTTCCCGAACGGCAAATGCGCCGTCATGGAATTTCCCAGCATACATTGCTCCAAAGTACGCCGCAAGGACGTCATTGGTTTCGACGTGAACGTAAATTACGTCCAGGCCTACTCGAGAACGACTTACGCAAACGACGTGAAAAATTCAAATTTTGACGCGGGAACGACGTCCATACTTAACATTGCATGCGCCTCCTAATAGCAGGAGCAACCTTACGCCGAAAAAGCCTTAACGCAAACAACGTAAAAAAATAGCGCTGGGCGTACGTAGATTTGTGAATCGGCGTATCTAGGTCATTTGCATATTCTACGCCGAAAACGATGGAAGCGCCACCTAGCGGCCAGCGTGAGAATGCACACTAAGATACGACGGTGTAAGAGACTTACGCCAGTCGTATCTTAGGCTAATGTCGGCGTATCTTGCTTTCTGAATACAGAAAGAAGATACGCCGGCGCAGCTTTGAATTTACGCGGCGTATTTATAGATACGCCGGCGTAAATCCTTGCTGAATCCGGCCCCCTGGTCGCCTTACTCTACACGGTGGCTGCTAAACGGCGCCACCTGTGCAGGGAGGCCAAACTGCAGCTGCCTACACATTGGTTGTCCATCATGCCTGTTCAATGTGGGTCGGCCTTCGCCATGTGATGGGGTGACAATGCAATGGGCACAGTTATCACCCTGCAATGGGAAGTGCCTTCATGGCGGGATCCACATTTATTATTTTGATGATCCGCAGATTTAAAAAAAGACCGATTATCACTCAGATGGGATTTTACTGATTCGACTTTTTAGTATTTCTGAACATTAATTATGAGGGATTACACTGTCTTCCCAAACATGTCGCCCCCCCGTCCCCTCGCCCTGTCCCCTCGCCCTCACCTCCCGTCCCCTCGCCCCCGTCCCCTCGCCCCCGTCCATTCGCCCCCGTCCCCTCGCCCTCGCCCCCCCGTCCCCTCGCCCTCGCCCCCCGTCCCCTGGCCCCTCCATCCCCTCGCCCTCCATCCCCTGGCCCCCCCATCCCCTCGCCCCCCGTCCCCTTGCCCTCGCCCCCCGTCCCCTCGCCCCCCGTCCCCTGGCCCCCCCATCCCCTCGCCCCCCGTCCCTTTGCCCTCACCCCCCCTGTCCCCTCGCCCCCCCGTCCCCTGGCCCCCCCATTCCCTCGCCCTCACCCCCCGTCCCCTTGCCCTCGCCCCCCGTCCCCTCGTCCCCTGGGCCCCCCATCCCCTCGCCCCCCGTCCCCTTGCCCTCACCCCCTGTCCCCTCGCCCCCCGTCCCCTCGCCTCCATCCCCTCGCCCCCGTCCCCTGCCCCCCCCCTGTTCCCTGGCCCCCCGTCCCCTCGCCCCCCGTTCCCTGGCCCCCCGTCCCCTCGCCCTCGTCCCCTAGCACCCCCCCCTGCCCCCCCCGTTCCCTGGCCCCCCGTCCCCTCGCCCTCGTCCCCCTCGTCCCCGGCCCCCCCCGTCCCCTCGCCCCCTGTCCCCCCCCGTCCCCTCGCCCCCGTCCCCTCGCCCCTGGTCCCCTGGCCCCCGTCCCCTCACCCCCCATCCCCTCGCCCCCCGTCCCCTCGTCCACTGCCCCCCGTCCCCTCGCCCCCTGTCCTCTCGCCTCCCGTCCCCTCGCCCCCTGTCCCCTCGCCCCTCGCCCCCTCGCCCCCCGTCCCCTCGCCCCTCGTCCCCGGCCCCCCGTCCCCTCGCCCCCCGTCCCCGGCCCCCCGTCCCCTCGCCCCCGTCCCCGGCCCCCCGTCCCCTCGCCCCCTGTCCCCCCCCGTCCCCCGTCCCCGGCCCCCCGTCCCCTCGCCCCCCGTCCCCGGCCCCCCGTCCCCTCGCCCCCCGTCCCCTCGCCCCCCGTCCCCGGCCCCCCGTCCCCTCGCCCCCCGTCCCCGGCCCCCCCGTCCCCTCGCCCCCTGTCCCCCCCCGTCCCCTCGCCCCTCGTCCCCTCCCCCCCCGTCCCCTCGCCCCCCGTCCCCTCGCCCCCCGGCCCCTCGCCCCCTGTCCCCCCCCCGTCCCCCGTCCCCTCGCCCCCTCGCCCCTCGTCCCCTGGCCCCCCCGATCGCCTCGGTTCTCATGAATTGTTTGACATTTCCTGCTCTCGGCTTCCTGTATCTGTTTTTCCTGGATATGAAGGGATATATTTTTTTTAATGCTGAATAATACAGAAGCCGGCAGCCTGGGTGGTCACCGCTTTGGAAGGCCGCTGCACGTGCGTCTGGCCTCCTCGGACATGAGTGGCGCGCCATAAAAACAGGAGATCGCCTTTCCTCTCCCCTTCTGTTTGTTCTTATTACTAACAATAAACAAGCAGCCATTCTGGGGGGGGGGGGGGGGACCTGTCCTCTGTCCTAATCAAGTCCATGATTCATCCTGCCAGTCAGCGGGCCCCTAATGAAGACCTATCAGGGGCAGACGCTCAATTACATTGTGTTTCCATCTCTGACTTCCTCTCCAGTCGGCTCCCGCTGCTTTGTAGTTTATCTGGAGGATCTGGGTTTAGTGCTCCTCAATGTATGCATTTTATTGCCCGCATTAAAACCAATGTATACAGGGGGGGGAGGGGAGGGGGGGTCTCATGGAGTTCTCATTGGGGCCAATTAGTGTAACATTTACTTCCCCCAATTTTATATTTTCTAATTCAGACTCCCAACTGTCCCAATTGTGGAAACCGAATACCCCCCCCCTCCTCCGTTGTGCCGCGTTTTGGTTTGATGCTGCCGGGGGTCCCGGGGGGGGGGGGGGGTGCATTGTATCTTACAGATAATTGGAGGATGAAAAAATTTTTTTTTATAAATAATGATAATAAATGAAGGAATTGTACTTGTGTTTCTTTTTTTATCAAAACAGAACTTCAGTGAAACAAAACAAAGTCCCTCCCCCTTATATCAGGGTCCCACCACAGCCCCCCTTACATCAGAGCCCCCCTTATATTAGGGTCCCACCACAGCCCCCCCTTACATCAGAGCCCCCCTTATATTAGGGTCCTACCAGAGCCCCCCCTTACATCAGAGCCCCCCTTATATTAGGGTCCCACCACAGCCCCCCCTTACATCAGAGCCCCCCTTATATTATGGTCCCACCACAG
The DNA here is from genome assembly GCF_905171775.1 of Rana temporaria. Lineage (NCBI taxonomy): Eukaryota > Metazoa > Chordata > Amphibia > Anura > Ranidae > Rana > Rana temporaria. Next base: position 2,302,278 of record NC_053501.1, on the reverse strand, counting down.
CCCCCCCTTACATCAGAGCCCCCCTTATACTAGGGTCCTACCACAGCCCCCCTTACATCAGAGCCCCCCTTATATTATGGTCCCATCAGAGCCCCCCTTATATTAGGGTCCCACCAGAGCCCCCCTTACATCAGAGCCCCCCTTATATTAGGGTCCCACCAGAGCCCCCCTTACATCAGAGCCCCCCTTATATTAGGGTCCCACCAGAGCCCCCCTTACATCAGAGCCCCCCTTATATTATGATCCTACCAGAGCACCCCTTACATCAGAGCCCCCCTTATATTAGGGTCCCACCAGAGCACCCCTTACATCAGAGCCCCCCTTATATTAGGGTCCCACCAGAGCTCCCCTTACATCAGAGCCCCCCTTATATTAGGGTCCCCCCACAGCTCCCCTTACATCAGAGCCCCCCTTATATTAGGGTCCCACCAGAGCACCCCTTACATCAGAGCCCCCTTATATTAGGGTCCTACAAGAGCCCCCTTATATTATGGTCCCACCAGAGCTCCCCTCACATCAGAGCCCCCCTTACATCAGACACCACCTTATATCAGTGTCCTACCAGAGCACCCCTTACATCAGAGCCCCCCTATATTAGGGTGCCACCAGAGCCCCCTTACATCAGAGCCCCCCTATATTAGGGTCCCACCAGAGCCCCCTTACATCAGAGCCCCCCTTATATTATGATCCTATCAGAGCCCCCCTTATATCAGAGCCCCCCTTATATTAGGGTCCCACCATAGCCCCCCTTACATCAGAGACCCCCTTATACTAGGGTCCCATCAGAGCCCCCCTTATATTAGGGTCCCACCATAGCCCCCCTTACATCAGAGACCCCCTTATATTAGGGTCCCACCAGAGCTCCCCCTTACATCAGAGCCCCCCTTATTTTTTTCAAAATTGTCGCTCTATTTTGTTTATAGCGCAAAAACTAACAACCGCACAGGTGAACAAATACCACCGAAAGAAATCTCTATATGTGGGGAAAAAAGGACGCCAATTTTGTTTGTGCCACGTCGCACGACCGCGCAATTGTCAGTTAAAGCGACGCAGCGCCGTCATACATGTGTATGTATCAATAGACGCCGTCATACATGCGTATGTATCATGTGTCATTAGCTGTCAACGGGCTTCCCCGCTGACAGCTGAATAAAAAAAATAAAAAAAACGTCCCAGAAGAACCCACCCCCAGGGTAAGCATCTCATCTGGCCCTTGCTTGTCACCCAATGAGGAGGGAAACGTGGAGGACGTGACGACCACCACACCCCAACCCAGTGGCGGCTGGTGCTCAATTTTTTTTTGGGGGGTGCGCAAACAAACGAACAAAAAAAAACATCAATTGCCGCCACTGTGCCCATCAAACGCAGCCACTGTGCCATAAAATTGTCGCCAATGTGCCATGCCATCAAATGCAGCCACTGTGCCCATCAATTGCTGCCAGATTGCCCAGAAATACCGCCAGATTAGCCCCCCCCCGCCCCGCACTTACCTTTCTCAGTCAGCCATCCTCAGACCCTCCCCTACAATGCCTCGATGTCTTCTCCCGCCCTCGATGTCGCTTCAGCCAATCATGAGTGCTGTGGGCACTGGGGGGCTACAGATCATTGAGGGGACCATGAATGCCAACATGTACTGTGACATACTGAAGCAGAGCATGATCCCCTCCCTTCAGAGACTGGACCGCAGGGTAGTGTTCCAACATGATAACCACCCCAAACACACCTCCAAGACCACCACTGCCTTGCTAAAGAAGCTGAGGGTGAAGGTGATGGGCTGGCCAAGCATGTCTCCAGACCTAAACCCTATTGATCATCTGTGGAGGATCCTCAAACGGAAGGTGGAGGAGTGCAAGGTCTCCAACATCCACCAGCTCCGTGATGTCATCATGGGGGAGGGGAAGAGGACTCCGGTGACAACCTGTGAAGCTCTGGTGACCTCCATGCCTAAAAGGCGTTGTAAACACTCGGAAAGGCCCGAGGACAGCTCGGCTGAACTCAGAAAACCTCGGAAGGGTTTTCCGAGCATTTATGAACGGCTCGGCTCCGGCGCCCCCCACCTCAGGCCAAACGCGGTACTGCGCGCTGTGGCTTGAATCCTGCTCATTTCGCAAGACAACGCTCGCAAACCGAGTCAGGAATTTAAAAAATACACAGCGCTCGTCTCGCAAAGCGATCGATAATCGCGGTACTCGTAATCCGAGGATCCACTGGATTGGAATGACAATTGAATCAAATATTATATATAAAATAAAATCCCACGAGGGAACCATTGAATTTATTGGTGAAAGATTTCGCTGAATCATCATATGAACGTTCGGAAAACCGGAACAAACCAGCCAACTTCCTGAATGTGTGACTGGAGGGGACATTAGAGTGTCAGCTCCTGGGGGAATGACTCACAATTGTCTTTACCCGGGTGTGGCCACTCCCCCCCAGTGACTAAACCTCCGAGCATTTCATCCAGGTGACTAAGCCGGAGGTCCCCAGACGTCTCCTGATAACCATCACAGGGGCCTCCCTATCATGGGGCCTCCCTATCATGGGGCCTCCCTATCATGGGGCCTCCCTATCATGGGCCCTCCCTATCATGGGGCCTCCCTATCATGGGGCCTCTCTATCATGGGCCCTCCCTATCATGGGGCCTCCCTATCATGGGGCCTCTCTATCATGGGGCCTCCCTATCATGGGGCCTCTCTATCATGGGGCCTCCCTATCATGGGGCCTCTCTATCATGGGGCCTCCCTATCATGGGGCCTCCCTATCATGGGGCCTCTCTATCATGGGGCCTCCCTATCATGGGGCCTCCCTATCATGGGGCCTCTCTATCATGGGGCCTCCCTATCATGGGGCCTCCCTATCATGGGGCCTCCCTATCATGGGGCCTCCCTATCATGGGGCCTCTCTATCATGGGGCCTCCCTATCATGGGGCCTCCCTATCATGGGGCCCACCATGTGCCACCCGAGGCTCCGCCGCGGTGCAATCCGGGGCAATAAAGACAAACCGGGACGGGGACTGAGTCAGGACAAGACGAGTCTTCACCATGAAGCATCCAGATTGATCCGGACACAGTCATCAGACAACGTGATGGGATGGGATGAGAGGGGGGCACGGGTGTCACTCATTGAAGACACATTGAAGACAAGGGTGTCAGTCATCGAAGACAAGGGTGTCACTCATCGAAGACAAGGGTGTCACTCATTGAAGACACATTGAAGACAAGGGTGTCACCCATCGAAGACAAGGGTGTCACCCATCGAAGACAAGGGTGTCACTCATTGAAGACACATTGAAGACAAGGGTGTCACCCATCGAAGACAAGGGTGTCACCCATCGAAGACAAGGGTGTCACTCATTGAAGACACATTGAAGACAAGGGTGTCAGTCATCGAAGACAAGGGTGTCACTCATCGAAGGCAAGGGTGTCACTCATTGAAGACAAGGGTGTCACTCATTGGAGACAAGGGTGTCACTCATTGGAGACAAGGGTGTCACTCATTGAAGACGAGGGTGTCACTCATTGGAGACAAGGGTGTCACTCATCGAAGACAAGGGTGTCACTCATCGAAGACAAGGGTGTCACTCATTGGAGACAAGGGTGTCACTCATTGAAGACGAGGGTGTCACTCATTGAAGACTCATTGAAGACGAGGGTGTCACTCATTAAAGACAAGGGTGTCACTCATTAAAGACAAGGGTGTCACTCATTGAATACAAGGGTGTCACTCATAGAAGACTCATTGAATACAAGGGTGTCACTCATAGAATACAAGGGTGTCACTCATTGAAGACAAGGGTGTCACACATTAAAGACATCGAAGACAAGGGTGTCACTCATTAAAGACAAGGGTGTCACTCATTAAAGACAATGGTGTCACTCATTGAATACAAGGGTGTGACTCATAGAAGACTCATTGAAGACGAGCGTGTCACTCATTGGAGACAAGGGTGTCACTCATAGAAGACTCATTGAAGACAAGGGTGTCACTCATTAAAGACAAGGGTGCTACTCATTGAAGACAAGGGTGTCACTCATTAAAGACAAGGGTGTCACTCATTAAAGACAAGGGTGTCACTCATAGAAGACTCATTGAAGACGAGGGTGTCACTCATTGAAGACAAGGGTGTCACTCATGGAAGACAAGGGTGTCACACGTTGGAGACAAGGGTGTCACTCATCGAAGACAAGGGTGTCACTCATTGGAGACAAGGGTGTCACTCATTAAAGACAAGGGTGTCACTCATTGAAGACAAGGGTGTCACACGTTGGAGACAAGGGTGTCACTCATGGAAGACAAGGGTGTCACTCATTAAAGACAAGGGTGTCACTCATTAAAGACAATGGTGTCACTCATTGAATACAAGGGTGTGACTCATAGAAGACTCATTGAAGACGAGCGTGTCACTCATTGGAGACAAGGGTGTCACTCATCGAAGACAAGGGTGTCACTCATTGAAGACAAGGGTGTCACTCATAGAAGACTCATTGAAGACAAGGGTGTCACTCATTAAAGACAAGGGTGTCACTCATTAAAGACAAGGGTGTCACTCATAGAAGACTCATTGAAGACGAGGGTGTCACTCATTGAAGACAAGGGTGTCACACGTTGGAGACAAGGGTGTCACTCATTGAAGACAAGGGTGTCACTCATGGAAGACAAGGGTGTCACACGTTGGAGACAAGGGTGTCACTCATCGAAGACAAGGGTGTCACTCATTGGAGACAAGGGTGTCACTCATTAAAGACAAGGGTGTCACTCATTGAAGACAAGGGTGTCACACGTTGGAGACAAGGGTGTCACTCATGGAAGACAAGGGTGTCACTCATTAAAGACAAGGGTGTCACTCATTAAAGACAATGGTGTCACTCATTGAATACAAGGGTGTGACTCATAGAAGACTCATTGAAGACGAGCGTGTCACTCATTGGAGACAAGGGTGTCACTCATCGAAGACAAGGGTGTCACTCATTGAAGACAAGGGTGTCACTCATAGAAGACTCATTGAAGACAAGGGTGTCACTCATTAAAGACAAGGGTGTCACTCATTAAAGACAAGGGTGTCACTCATAGAAGACTCATTGAAGACGAGGGTGTCACTCATTGAAGACAAGGGTGTCACTCATGGAAGACAAGGGTGTCACACGTTGGAGACAAGGGTGTCACTCATCGAAGACAAGGGTGTCACTCATTGGAGACAAGGGTGTCACTCATTAAAGACAAGGGTGTCACTCATTGAAGACAAGGGTGTCACACGTTGGAGACAAGGGTGTCACTCATTGAAGACAAGGGTGTCACTCATCGAAGACAAGGGTGTCACTCATTGGAGACAAGGGTGTCACTCATTGAAGACAAGGGTGTCACTCATTGAAGACAAGGGTGTCACTCATCGAAGACAAGGGTGTCACTCATTGGAGACAAGGGTGTCACTCATTGGAGACAAGGGTGTCACTCATTGAAGACAAGGGTGTCACTCATCGAAGACAAGGGTGTCACTCATTGGAGACAAGGGTGTCACTCATTGAAGACAAGGGTGTCACTCATTGAAGACAAGGGTGTCACTCATTGAAGACAAGGGTGTCACTCATTGAAGACAAGGGTGTCACTCATTGAAGACAAGGGTGTCACTCATGGAAGACAAGGGTGTCACACGTTGGAGACAAGGGTGTCACTCATCGAAGACAAGGGTGTCACTCATTGGAGACAAGGGTGTCACTCATTAAAGACAAGGGTGTCACTCATTGAAGACAAGGGTGTCACACGTTGGAGACAAGGGTGTCACTCATTGAAGACAAGGGTGTCACTCATCGAAGACAAGGGTGTCACTCATTGGAGACAAGGGTGTCACTCATTGAAGACAAGGGTGTCACTCATTGAAGACAAGGGTGTCACTCATTGAAGACAAGGGTGTCACTCATCGAAGACAAGGGTGTCACTCATTGGAGACAAGGGTGTCACTCATTGGAGACAAGGGTGTCACTCATTGAAGACAAGGGTGTCACTCATCGAAGACAAGGGTGTCACTCATTAAAGACAATGGTGTCACTCATTGAATACAAGGGTGTGACTCATAGAAGACTCATTGAAGACGAGCGTGTCACTCATTGGAGACAAGGGTGTCACTCATCGAAGACAAGGGTGTCACTCATTGAAGACAAGGGTGTCACTCATAGAAGACTCATTGAAGACAAGGGTGTCACTCATTAAAGACAAGGGTGCTACTCATTGAAGACAAGGGTGTCACTCATTAAAGACAAGGGTGTCACTCATTAAAGACAAGGGTGTCACTCATAGAAGACTCATTGAAGACGAGGGTGTCACTCATTGAAGACAAGGGTGTCACACGTTGGAGACAAGGGTGTCACTCATTGAAGACAAGGGTGTCACTCATGGAAGACAAGGGTGTCACACGTTGGAGACAAGGGTGTCACTCATCGAAGACAAGGGTGTCACTCATTGGAGACAAGGGTGTCACTCATTAAAGACAAGGGTGTCACTCATTGAAGACAAGGGTGTCACACGTTGGAGACAAGGGTGTCACTCATGGAAGACAAGGGTGTCACTCATTAAAGACAAGGGTGTCACTCATTAAAGACAATGGTGTCACTCATTGAATACAAGGGTGTGACTCATAGAAGACTCATTGAAGACGAGCGTGTCACTCATTGGAGACAAGGGTGTCACTCATCGAAGACAAGGGTGTCACTCATTGAAGACAAGGGTGTCACTCATAGAAGACTCATTGAAGACAAGGGTGTCACTCATTAAAGACAAGGGTGTCACTCATTAAAGACAAGGGTGTCACTCATTAAAGACAAGGGTGTCACTCATTAAAGACAAGGGTGTCACTCATAGAAGACTCATTGAAGACGAGGGTGTCACTCATTGAAGACAAGGGTGTCACACGTTGGAGACAAGGGTGTCACTCATTGAAGACAAGGGTGTCACTCATGGAAGACAAGGGTGTCACACGTTGGAGACAAGGGTGTCACTCATCGAAGACAAGGGTGTCACTCATTGGAGACAAGGGTGTCACTCATTAAAGACAAGGGTGTCACTCATTGAAGACAAGGGTGTCACACGTTGGAGACAAGGGTGTCACTCATGGAAGACAAGGGTGTCACTCATTAAAGACAAGGGTGTCACTCATTAAAGACAATGGTGTCACTCATTGAATACAAGGGTGTGACTCATAGAAGACTCATTGAAGACGAGCGTGTCACTCATTGGAGACAAGGGTGTCACTCATCGAAGACAAGGGTGTCACTCATTGAAGACAAGGGTGTCACTCATAGAAGACTCATTGAAGACAAGGGTGTCACTCATTAAAGACAAGGGTGCTACTCATTGAAGACAAGGGTGTCACTCATTAAAGACAAGGGTGTCACTCATTAAAGACAAGGGTGTCACTCATAGAAGACTCATTGAAGACGAGGGTGTCACTCATTGAAGACAAGGGTGTCACTCATGGAAGACAAGGGTGTCACACGTTGGAGACAAGGGTGTCACTCATCGAAGACAAGGGTGTCACTCATTGGAGACAAGGGTGTCACTCATTAAAGACAAGGGTGTCACTCATTGAAGACAAGGGTGTCACACGTTGGAGACAAGGGTGTCACTCATTGAAGACAAGGGTGTCACTCATCGAAGACAAGGGTGTCACTCATTGAAGACAAGGGTGTCACTCATTGAAGACAAGGGTGTCACTCATTGAAGACAAGGGTGTCACTCATCGAAGACAAGGGTGTCACTCATTGGAGACAAGGGTGTCACTCATTGGAGACAAGGGTGTCACTCATTGAAGACAAGGGTGTCACTCATCGAAGACAAGGGTGTCACTCATTGGAGACAAGGGTGTCACTCATTGAAGACAAGGGTGTCACTCATTGAAGACAAGGGTGTCACTCATTGAAGACAAGGGTGTCACTCATTGAAGACAAGGGTGTCACTCATTGAAGACAAGGGTGTCACTCATTGGAGACAAGGGTGTCACTCATTGAAGACAAGGGTGTCACTCATCGAAGACAAGGGTGTCACTCATTGGAGACAAGGGTGTCACTCATGGAAGACAAGGGTGTCACTCATTAAAGACAAGGGTGTCACTCATTGAAGACAAGGGTGTCACTCATTGAAGACAAGGGTGTCACTCATTGAAGACAAGGGTGTCACTCATTAAAGACAAGGGTGTCACTCATCGGAGACAAGGGTGTCACTCATCGGAGACAAGGGTGTCACTCATTAAAGACAAGGGTGTCACTCATTGGAGACAAGGGTGTCACTCATCGAAGACAAGGGTGTCACACATTAAAGACTGACACTCACCAATCAGGGCTGATCGCTTTTGAGAGGAGTTCTCAGGTTGGGTGTTGTGATGTTTTCAGGAAAGTACTGTATATTCAGCACCCGGCCGGCCCCTCCCACCAGCCATGATCCGTCTTCATTGCATAGAGAAGCACAGAGACCCAATGATGACATCACTGGGTCTGAAATAAGGTAGGTCACAAACACATAAAGGTTGTATTTACAAATGTAATTCGCCTGTTGGGGGGGGGGGGGGAGCATAGGGAACTCTGTGAGAGCATAGGGAACTCTGTGATCGAGGATCTTTTACCCCCCCCCAATATCTGACGTAATAAGAAAAAGCTGTCCTTGGAGCGCGCACAGTCATCACGTCTCCCTCAGACGCGGCTTGAGCTGCACCTGCACGGGTTTAGCGAGCGGTGTTGTCATTTCTGGCAGCCCTCAGTGGAAGAAAATTGTATGTGTTGTTTTTCTAAGTCATCTGGATTCCTGATCAGCCATTATCTCAGTAGTTCTCCTATAACACGGCTAGAACACGGCTAGAACACGGCTAGAACACGGCTAGAACACGGCTAGCATCCCCGACCTGCCCGCTCCACCACATGAATGGGATGTCGGGGGAAACCGCGCCGGCCGCGGCCTATGAGTCACCGCGGTTTTCTGTGGTTACGAGGCAGGCAGGTACTTTAACTCTTCCTCTCCTCTTCACTCATTCTGACTACTAAAGATAACGGAGCCGAATGAATTCCATGCGGGCAAAGGCGACCGTTGGCATGAGATGGTAGTCAACTGATCTGACAACAAGCCCATGTCTACGCAAGGCCATTGGCTCCATTGGTTGGCTCTTGCTTTGGGCAACAACTGACCTAGTAGGTTGGAGGATCTTAGAAGACCTTCCCCAATCTCTACCAGGGTAGAACCATTCATTGTGTGTGGATTGGCATGAGATGACAGTAAGCCGATCTGACAACAAGCCCATGTCTACACAAGGCCACTAACTCCATTGGTTGGCTATTGCCTCGGGTAAGAAATGATCTAGTAGGTTGGAAGACCTTCACCAGTCTCCACTAGGGTAGAGCTATTCATCAGGTGCTGATTGGCCTGAGATGACAGTAAGCCGATCTGACAACAAACCCATGTCTACAGAAGGCCACTGACTATTGGTTGGCTCTTGCTTTGGGCAACAACTGACCTACTAGGTTGGAAGATCTTAGAAGACCTTTCCCAATCTCTAACGGGGTAGAATCATTCATCATTCATCAGGTACTGATCGGCATTAAATGACTGTCAACTGATCTAAAAACAAGACCATGTCTCTTCAAGGCATTTGGCTCCATTGGTTGGCTCTTGCTTTGGGCAACAACTGACCTAACAGGTTGGAAGATCTTCCCCAATCTCTACCAGGGTAGAAACATTCATTGTGTGTGGATTGGCATGAGATGACAGTAAACCGATCTGACAACAAGCCCATGTCTACAGGAGGCCACTAACTCCATTGGTTGGCTCTTGCCTCGGGTAAGAACTGATCTAGTCAGTTTGAAGACCTTTCCCAGTCTCCACTAGGGTAGAGCTATTCATCAGGTGCTGATTGGCCTGAGATGACAGTCAACTGATCTGACAACAAACCCATGTCTACGCAAGGCCACTGACTATTGGTTGGCTTTTTCTTTGGGAAACAACTGACCTACTAGGTTGGTAGACTATAGAAGACCTTCCCCAATCTCTACCAGGGTAGAACCATTCATCATTCATCAGGTGCTGGTTGGCATGAAATGACTGTCAACTGATCTGACAACAAGTCCATGTCTCTTCAAGGCATTTGGCTCCATTGGTTGGCTCTTGCTTTGGGCAACAACTGACCTAACAGGTTGGAAGATCTTAGAAGACCTTCCCCAATCTCTAACAGGGTAGAACCATTCATCATTCATCAGGTGCTGGATTGGCATGAGATGACAGTAAGCCGATCTGACAACAAGCCCGTGTCCACAGGAGGCTACTAACTCCATTGGTTGGCTATTGCCTTGGGTTAGAACTGATCTAGTAGGTTGGAAGACCTTCCCCAGTCTCCACTAGGGTAGAGCTATTCATCAGGTGCTGATTGGCCTGAGATGACAGTCAACTGATCTGACAACAAGCCCATGTCTACAGGAGGCCACTGACTATTGGTTGGCTCTTGCCTTGGGCAACAACTGACCTACTAGGTTGGAAGACTATAGAAAACCTTCCCCAATCTCTACTAGAGTAGAACCAATTATTATTTATCAGGTGCTGATTGGCATGATATGAGGGTCAACTAATCTGACAACAAGCCCATGTCTTTGCAAGGCATTTGGCTCCATTGGTTGGCTCTTGCTTTGGGCAACAACTGACCTAGTAGGTTGGAAGATCTTAGAAGACCTTCCCCAATCTCTAACAGGGTAGAACCATTCATCATTCATTAGGTGCTGGTTGGCATGAGATGACGGTCAACTAATCTGACAAGCCCACGTCTACGCGAGGCCACTGGCTCCATTGGTTGGCTTTTGCTTTAGTAGGTAGGTCGGAAGATCTTCCCCAATCTCCACTGGATTGGTAGAACCATTCATTACTCCCTCCCCCCACTAACGTGGACGGGAACATTGGGCCTCATTTCCCAGTGGCGGGCCAGCAATTCTCACAATTCTTTGTTCCAGTGAGCTCCGTTCTCTTAGGACCTGATGCCATGTTGCCTATCTGTCCTTCCCTCTTCTCTGTGCCCACCTTTTATCGATGCGGGATGGCAGATCAGGCATATTTACAGTCTCTATCCATTCATAGGCAAAAACCTTTGGGGGGGGGGGTACTAAATTGGGCCCATCACATGCAGAGTGCCCTCTAATCCCGTATGCCCAACACTGTTGCAGGCCAGTCAAGTGGTGCCATGGGTGGCTTTCCTCCAATCAAGGAGGAGTGGCTGCTGAGTGCCAGCTTCTAATTGGTCCACACTGTCAGCCAATCAAAAGCCATCACTGAGCACCTACAATCCCAATAAGGGCATGCACTAAATGTAGGAGCTAGATCAACCTTCTCAACCTTTTTATACACAGAGGAACCCTTGAAATAATGTTCAGCCCCCAGGGAATCCCCACCGATAACTCTTATATCTACGCCTTTGGGTGCCAAGTTCCCGAGCTCCTCTAACCATTCATTCCTCATGCCCATGGATCTGAGGATGCCAGAAGTGGGCGGATCTGAGGATCCCAGAAGTGGGCGGATCTGAGGATGCCAGAAGTGGGCGGATCTGAGGATGCCAGAAGTGGGCGGATCTGAGGATCCCAGAAGTAGGCGGATCTGAGGATGACAGAAGTGGGCGGATCTGAGGATGCCAGAAGTGGGCGGATCTGAGGATTACAGAAGTGGGCGGATCTGAGGATCACAGAAGTGGGCGGATCTGAGGATCACAGAAGTGGGCGGATCTGAGGATCACAGAAGTGGGCGGATCTGAGAATGCCAGAAGTGGGCGGATCTGAGGATGCCAGAAGTGGGCGGATCTGAGGATCCCAGAAGTGGACGGATCTGAGGATCACAGAAGTGGGCGGATCTGAGGATGCCAGAAGTGGGCGGATCTGAGGATCACAGAAGTGGGCGGATCTGAGGATGCCAGAAGTGGACGGACCTCAGGATTCCAGAAGTGGGCGGATCTGAGGATGCCAGAAGTGGGCGGATCTGAGGATGCCAGAAGTGGGCGGATCTGAGGATGCCAGAAGTGGACGGACCTCAGGATTCCAGAAGTGGGCGGATCTGAAGATCCCAGAAGTGGGCGGATCTGAGGATGCCAGAAGTGGGCGGATCTGAAGATCCCAGAAGTGGGCGGATCTGAGGATGCCAGAAGTGGGCGCATCTGAGGATCACAGAGGTGGGCGGATCTGAGGATTACAGAAGTGGGCGGATCTGAGAATGCCAGAAGTGGGCAGATCTGAGGATACCAGAAGTGGGCGGATCTGAGGATGCCAGAAGTGGGCGGATCTGAGGATGCCAGAAGTGGGCGGATCTGAGGATGCCAGAAGTGGGCGGATCTGAGGATGCCAGAAGTGGGCGGATCTGAGGATCCCAGAAGTGGGGGGATCTGAGAATGACAGAAGTGGGCGGATCTGAGAATGACAGAAGTGGGCGGATCTGAGAATGACCGAAGTGGGCGGATCTGAGGATCCCAGAAGTGGGCGGATCTGAGGATGCCAGAAGTGGGCGGATCTGAGGATGCCAGAAGTGGGCGGATCTGAGAATGACAGAAGTGGGCGGATCTGAGAATGCCAGAAGTGGGCGGATCTGAGAATGCCAGAAGTGGGCGGATCTGAGAATGACCAAAGTGGGCGGATCTGAGGATCCCAGAAGTGGGCGGATCTGAGGATGCCAGAAGTGGGCGGATCTGAAGATCCCAGAAGTGGGTGGATCTGAGGATGCCAGAAGTGGGCGGATCTGAGGATGCCAGAAGTGGGCGGATCAGAGGATGCCAGAAGTGGGCAGATCTGAGGATGCCAGAAGTGGGCGGATCTGAGAATGACAGAAGTGGGCGGATCTGAGGATGCCAGAAGTGGGCGGATCTGAGGATGCCAGAAGTGGGCGGATCTGAGAATGACAGAAGTGGGCGGATCTGAGGATACCAGAAGTGGGCGGATCTGAGGATGCCAGAAGTGGGCGGATCTGAGGATACCAGAAGTGGGCGGATCTGAGGATTACAGAAGTGGGCGGATCTGAGGATGCCAGAAGTGGGCGGATCTGAGGATGCCAGAAGTGGGAGGATCTGAGAATGCCAGAAGTGGGCGGATCTGAGAATCACAGAAGTGGGCGGATCTGAGGATCACAGAAGTGGGCGGATCTGAGGATCACAGAAGTGGGCGGATCTGAGGCTGCCAGAAGTGGGCGGATCTGTGGATGCCAGAAGTGGGTGGATCTGAGGATGCCAGACGTGGGCGGATCTGAGGATGCCAGAAGTGGGCGGATCTGAGGATGCCAGAAGTGGGCGGATCTGAGAATGTCAGAAATGGGCGGATCTGAGAATGTCAGAAGTGGGCGGATCTGAGGATGCCAGAAGTGGGCCCATCAAGGCATTTTGATATTTGCATGACTCCTCCCACTGCTTGCATCAGGACTGAGGGCTCCTGGGAGGAGTACTGAGGGAGGGGACTGTGATGTTTTCAGAAAGCTCTGTACAGCCCCCTGCAGGCCCCTCCCACCAGTCATGATCTGTCTGCATTGCATAGAGAAGCGGAGGGACACAGATCATATAATGAGATATATAATGACAATGCAAAGTTCTGTCACCATGTTGGCGGGGGGGGGGGGGGGGACAGGGGGGGACAGGGGGGGGACAGGGGGGGGTGGGGGGGACAGGGGGGGACGGGGGGACAGGGGGGGGCGGGGGGAGAAGGAGGCAGAGAAGGTGAAATATAAGCAGATTAAACTTTGACTTTGGAACGATCGGTTTTGTCTGGACGCGCACGGTAATAATCGGATCGCTTTACTCCGGAATTCTCGGATTCCACAGATTTTTTTTCGCTCCCATTTATCACTCATCGGTCCGTCTGATCACAATATGGCCGCCGAGCAGAGCGCGGTCCCCTCGGACGCGGGGATCAGGGGGATTTTCAACGCCGAGCGTCACTTGTGATTTTACAACCTGCGCGGTTGGATTGGGAGGCGTAACCTGAGCCCCGGTCCAATGATGTGATTGCTTGGCATCGGGCTGCTCCATTGCGGCTCCCCCGGCTGCTGGTTTAAATTATGACATAGCTTAGAGTGCGTGTCATCGCGGGGGCCCCCGGGGGCCCGGGGGGGGGGGGGCAGCGCTGTCTAATGTCAGCCTCCGGGTCCCAATCGTATTACCTGCTGCAATGTTACAAATTAGCTGATGAAATCATCACCAAAAAAAACTCCGACCGGGAGGACTGCCGCGGCTTCGCTGACCGGCTGCCAGGACTGCGCTGGGACTTCACAGACATCAAACAATCCGGAGCGGTGCCGATCTCTGGGGGGGGTCAGGATAGGCTGCTGCCGAGTCTCTGAGATGGCAACCAGGGGGCACCTTGAAATCCGCACATAATTACCCATAATAACAACATCCAATCTTTTTGGAGTTTCTATCAGATTTTTACATAGAAACGTATTAATAAAAAATATGCGGAGCTTTTCACCGAATTAAACCGCATTGTACATTCATTCTGTGTGAAGGGGGGCAAAATCGAATGCTATTAGACTTTTTTCCCTCCAGGTTGAATGTTATGCATTCATAAGTGTAGAGTGAGTCAGGAAGATACTGTATTATGGCCACTAGATGGAGCTGAAGATCACTGGGAAAAAAACTGTTAATAGGTTGATTGGCTCCTGTCTGAACTGTCTCTAGGGTGAGTTTGGGATGTTAGATTGTAAGCTCCTGGGGGGCAGGGACCGATGTGAATGCAGGGCCGCCATCAGGGGGGTACAGGCTGTAAGGGGCCCGGTGGTCCCCAGGGGCCCGGATGGTAACACCCTATTTTTTAGATCTTTTTGATTTTAAAAGCCAGGCCCCCCGCTTCTCATTATTTTTTACCGCCTTGGGCATGGAGGTCACCAGAGCTTCACAGGTTGTCACCGGAGTCCTCTTCCCCTCCCCCATGATGACATCACAGGTTGTCACCGGAGTCCTTTTCCCCTCCCCCATGATGACATCACAGAGCTGGTGGGTGTTGGAGACCTTGCGCTCCTCCCCCTTCCCCCCACAGATGACCAATAGGGTTTAGGTCTGGAGACATGCTTGGCCCGTCCATCACCTTTACCCTCAGCTTCTTTAGCAAGGCAGTGGGGGTCTTGGAGGTTCAGTGAGTCCTTTAGAGGGGTTCCCTGAGACCTGTATTGGGGGTTCCCTGAGACCCGTATTGGGGGTTCCCTGAGACCTGTATTGGGGGTCCCCTGAGACCTGTATTGGGGGTTCCCTGAGACCTGTATTGGGGGTTCCCTGAGACCCGTATTGGGGGTTCCCTGAGACCCGTATTGGGGGTTCCTTGAGACTTGTAGAGGGGGTTCCCTGAGACCTGTATTGGGGGTTCCCTGAGACCTGTATTGGGGGTTCCCTGAGACCTGTATTGGGGGTTCCCTGAGACCCGTATTGGGGGTTCCCTGAGACCCGTATTGGGGGTTCCTTGAGACTTGTAGAGGGGGTTCCCTGAGACCTGTATTGGGGGTTCCCTGAGACCTGTATTGGGGGTTCCCTGAGACCTGTATTGGGGGTTCCCTGAGATCTGTAGAGGGGTTCCCTGAGACCTGTAGAAGGGGTTCCCTGAGACCTGTAGAAGGGGTTCCCTGAGATCTGTACAGGGGGTTCCCTGAGACCTGTAGAGGGGTTCCCTGAGACCTGTATTGGGGGTTCCCTGAGACCTGTAGAGGGGGTTCCCTGAGACATGTAGAGGGGTTCCCTGAGACCTGTTTTGGGGGTTCCCTGAGACCTGTAGATGGGGTTCCCTGAGACCTGTAGAGGGGGTTCCCCAAGACCTGTAAACAACTTCCCTGAGACCTGTATTGGGGGTTCCCTGAGACCTGTAGAGGGGGTCCCCTGAGACCTGTATTGGGGGTTTCCTGAGATGTGTAGAGGGGTCCCCTGAGACTTGTAGAGGGGGTTCCCTGAGACCCGTATTGGGGGTTCCCTGAGACCCGTATTGGGGGTTCCTTGAGACTTGTAGAGGGGGTTCCCTGAGACCTGTATTGGGGGTTCCCTGAGACCTGTATTGGGGGTTCCCTGAGACCCGTATTGGGGGTTCCCTGAGACCCGTATTGGGGGTTCCCTGAGACCCGTATTGGGGGTTCCTTGAGACTTGTAGAGGGGGTTCCCTGAGACCTGTATTGGGGGTTCCCTGAGACCTGTATTGGGGGTTCCCTGAGACCTGTATTGGGGGTTCCCTGAGACCCGTATTGGGGGTTCCCTGAGACCCGTATTGGGGGTTCCCTGAGACCCGTATTGGGGGTTCCTTGAGACTTGTAGAGGGGGTTCCCTGAGACCTGTATTGGGGGTTCCCTGAGACCTGTATTGGGGGTTCCCTGAGACCTGTATTGGGGGTTCCCTGAGATCTGTAGAGGGGTTCCCTGAGACCTGTAGAAGGGGTTCCCTGAGACCTGTAGAAGGGGTTCCCTGAGATCTGTACAGGGGGTTCCCTGAGACCTGTAGAGGGGTTCCCTGAGACCTGTATTGGGGGTTCCCTGAGACCTGTAGAGGGGGTTCCCTGAGACATGTAGAGGGGTTCCCTGAGACCTGTTTTGGGGGTTCCCTGAGACCTGTAGATGGGGTTCCCTGAGACCTGTAGAGGGGGTTCCCCAAGACCTGTAAACAACTTCCCTGAGACCTGTATTGGGGGTTCCCTGAGACCTGTAGAGGGGGTCCCCTGAGACCTGTATTGGGGGTTTCCTGAGATGTGTAGAGGGGTCCCCTGAGACTTGTAGAGGGGGTTCCCTGAGACCCGTATTGGGGGTTTCCTGAGATCTGTAGGGGGGGGTCCCCTGAGAATTATAGAGGGGTTTCCTTGAGACTTGTAGAGGGGGTTCCCTGAGACCTGTATTGGGGGTTTCCTGAAAATTTGTAGAGGGGGTTCCCTGAGACCTGTATTGGGGGTCCCCTGAGACCCGTATTGGGGGTTCCCTGAGACCCGTATTGGGGGTTCCCTGAGACCTGTAGAGGGGGTTCCCTGAGACCTGTATTGGGGGTTCCCTGAGACCTGTATTGGGGGTTCCCTGAGACCCGTATTGGGGGTTCCCTGAGACTTGTATTGGGGGTTCCCTGAGCCCCGTATTGGGGGTTCCCTGAGACCCGTATTGGGGGTTCCCTGAGACCCGTATTGGGGGTTCCTTGAGACTTATAGAGGGGTTCCCTAAAACTTGTAGAGGGGGTTTCCTGAGACCCGTATTGGGGGTTCCCTGAGACTTGTATTGGGGGTTCCCTGAGCCCCGTATTGGGGGTTCCCTGAGACCCGTATTGGGGGTTCCCTGAGACCTGTATTGGGGGTTCCCTGAGACCTGTATTGGGGGTTCCCTGAGACCCGTATTGGGGGTTCCCTGAGACCTGTAGATGATTCCTCTGGGGTTGGAAGGCCGAGAAAAGCTCCTCTGGAGATACAAGTTGCGCTCAGGTGAAGGTCGGGGTCCCGCTTTAACAGCGAGCGAGACCCCCAACCCCCGACCGGCCAAATCTCTTTCTAGTCGTATCGCTGGAAATGTGGCTTTGATTAGAACGCTAATGAAAGCTGAAAACGCAGACGGGACACTTGAGGATCGGCGCTCGGCGTTCTCTTCCATGTGTGCGAAGTACAAAGTATCCAGCTGAGTGAAACATTATCTCCCGCGCTCCCCTCACCCGCCTGCCCTCCGCTCCGCAACTCATCTGTTCTTTGGCTGGAGGTCACTTTACAGCTTTTTCTTCTTTTTTTGCACAGAATTTTCACATTTTTCAGGACGCCGTAATGCAGCTAAAATGCTTTTCTACATCTTTGAAGGGAGCGCGTCTCCGCGAACGCGCCTGCGTGTGGGGGAAACTCCGCCCACATTCTGGAGGGAGAGGTCAACGCTTATTTTATGAACTTGAACTTTTACTGCGATGCTCTCACATAAACCTTCTCCTTAGAGGACGCAAATCTGAAGTCTGGGCTGAACCCTGACCCCCGGCCTTCCCTTCCAGGCTCCTCTCCTGGACTGAAGCGGCTGAACCCTGACCCCCCAGCCTTCCCTTCCAGGCTCCTCTTCTGGACTGAAGCGGCTGAACCCTGACCCCCCGGCCTTCCCTTCCAGGCTCCTCTTCTGGACTGAAGCGGCTGAACCCTGACCCCCCGGCCTTCCCTTCCAGACTCCTCTCCTGGACTGAAGCGGCTGAACCCTGACCCCTCGGCCTTCCCTTCCAGGCTCCTCTCCTGGAGTGAAGCGGCTGAACCCTGACCCCCCAGCCTTCCCTTCCAGGCTCCTCTTCTGGACTGAAGCGGCTGAACCCTGACCCCCCGGCCTTCCCTTCCAGACTCCTCTCCTGGAGTGAAGCGGCTGCACCCTGACCCCCCGGCCTTCCCTTCCAGGCTCCTCTCCTGGACTGAAGCGGCTGAACCCTGACCCCCCCCCCCCCGGCCTTCCCTTCCAGGCTCCTCTCCTGGACTGAAGCGGCTGCACCCTGACCCCCCCGGGCTTCCCTTCCAGGCTCCTCTCCTGGACTGAAGCGGCTGCACCCTGACCCCCCGGCCTTCCCTTCCAGGCTCCTCTCCTGGACTGAAGCGGCTGCACCCTGACCCCCCGGCCTTCCCTTCCAGGCTCCTCTCCTGAACTGAAGCGGCTGAACCCTGACCCCCCGGCCTTCCCTTCCAGGCTCCTCTCCTGGACTGAAGCGGCTGAACCCTGACCCCCCGGCCTTGCCTTCCAGGCTCCTCTCCTGGACTGAAGCGGCTGAACCCTGACCCCCCGGCCTTCCCTTCCAGGCTCCTCTCCTGGACTGAAGCGGCTGAACCCTGACCCGCAGCCTTCCCTTCCAGGCTCCTCTCCTGGACTGAAGCGGCTGAACCCTGACCCCCCCCCCCCCCGGCCTTCCCTTCCAGGCTCCTCTCCTGGACTGAAGCGGCTGCACCCTGACCCCCCAGCCTTCCCTTCCAGGCTCCTCTCCTGGACTGAAGCGGCTGCACCCTGACCCCCCGGCCTTCCCTTCCAGGCTCCTCTCCTGGACTGAAGCGGCTGAACCCTGACCCCCCCGGCCTTGCCTTCCAGGCTCCTCTCCTGGACTGAAGCGGCTGAACCCTGACCCCCCGGCCTTCCCTTCCAGGGTCCTCTCCTGGACTGAAGCGGCTGAACCCTGACCCCCCGGCCTTCCTTTCCAGGCTCCTCTCCTGGGCTGAAGCGGCTGAACCCTGACCCCACGGCCTTCCATTCAGCGAGCAGCATTACTGTACAGTAATCTCTAGTAACCAATCAACAAGAAGAAATCATGTGCTGTAACCTCTAGCAACTAATCAGTGAGCCGTAATGTGTGCTGTAACCTCTAGCAACCATCAGTCAATAGTAATGATATGCTGTAACCTCTAGCAACCAGTCAGTCAATGGTAATGATATGCTGTAACCTCTAGCAACCAGTCAGTCAATGGTAATGATATGCTGTAACCTCTAGCAACCAGTCAGTCAATGGTAATGATAGGCTGTAACCTCTAGCAACCAATCACATTCACAATCACTGCCTGATCTAATACAGTAAACTGATTTGAAGTCTAGCTGATATTTATTGTATGTCTCAGAGGAGGTGGAGAGCAAAATTGAATGGGGGGGGGCCCCGGCCCCCAAGATTTTTTTTTGCCCAGGGGCCAATCAATATTAAAGACGGCCCTGTGGACAGGAATCCTTTGGCAGGCAGGACGGCCCCCGTGGTCTGTGGTTTCATAGGAGAAGCCTGCTATAAGAAATGAGACGGAAAGGCCGCGGCGTGCGTAATCCTCCGTTCCGGGCGGATGGTCGGCGCTTTCAATGCTCCTCACGGAAAACCGAGTCATCATCCTGAGCTCACGGCGCAAAGGTGCGGCTTCAGTGTCCCCGGCTGCCCTCCCTCGGCACGCCAACGCGCCCGCAGATATTTATGGCCGGTGCACTTAATTCCATGAGCCGGTCAGCACGCCGCGGCGGAGACATTACCTGGCATTGAGGCTTCATCTGCGGCCAATCAATCACAAGGAGATCCCTCCGGCCTGGAGACTCCGGCTTTTCCCTGAAAATGTGCGTTCCGTTCATCTTGTGTTCTGTTCATCTGGACCCCTTTACATTACATAGCACCCTGCCCCTGTTGCCACCATCCCTGTACTGAGTTCCCGGGTCTGTACACCCGCTGTGCCCATTATGAGGGGTTCCCACCATCCCTGTGCTGAGTTCTCAGGTCTGTACACCCGCTGTGCCCCATTATTAGGGGTTCCCACCATCCCTGTGCTGAGTTCCCGGGTCTGTACACCCGCTGTGCCCATTATGAGGAGTTCCCACCATCCCTGTGCTGAGTTCTCAGGTCTGTACACCCGCTGTGCCCCATTATTAGGGGTTCCCACCATCCCTGTGCTGAGTTCCCGGGTCTGTACACCCGCTGTGCCCATTATGAGGGGTTCCCTCCATCCCTGTGCCTAGTTCCCGGGTCTGTACACCCGCTGTGCCCATTATGAGGGGTTCCCACCATCCCTGTGCTGAGTTCCCGGGTCTGTACACCCGCTGTGCCCATTATGAGGGGTTCCCTCCATCCCTGTGCCTAGTTCCCGGGTCTGTACACCCGCTGTGCCCATTATGAGGGGTTCCCACCATCCCTGTGCTGAGTTCCCGGGTCTGTACACCCGCTGTGCCCCATTATGCGGGGTTCCCACCATCCCTGTGCTGAGTTCCCGGGTCTGTACACCCGCTGTGCCCATTATGAGGAGTTCCCACCATCCCTGTGCTGAGTTCCCGGGTCTGTACACCCGCTGTGCCCATTATGAGGGGTTCCCACCATCCCTGTGCTGAGTTCCCGGGTCTGTACACCCGCTGTGCCCATTATGAGGGGTTCCCTCCATCCCTGTGCTGAGTTCCCGGGTCTGTACCCCCGCTGTGCCCATTATGAGAGGTTCCCACCATCCCTGTGCTGAGTTCCCGGGTCTGTACCCCCGCTGTGCCCATTATGAGGGGTTAATTTTGTTTATTGAAAAAATCTTACAAACAACAACTTATATCCAATAAAACCATAATAAATAAAACATATTTACAAAACAATTGAATATGACTATACAAAACAGAAACAAACACAAGAACATAATAAACGGTGCAAACCAAATTGCGCACAACATAATCCCTACGGGAGAGCCAGACTAAAGAGCATCACCATGCATGTCGCCTTTTATATAAAGTGAGTGGGAACTGCCATTAAGGTGGCTGAGGCTGTTTCTCAGCCTGGCTCCTCCCTCTCCCTGGAGAACCAGCGCGCTTCGTTGCACCCTGGCACTCTTCATCCATAGAGGATGCAGAACTGAACGAGTCCCATTCATAGTCATCCTCAGACAGTACCGTAAATGTATTCGCCAAAGGCAAAACCTCAGGACTTAAGGTAACTGTACCTCCTTTTTTCCCCTTCTTTTTGCCTCTCCTCCTTTTATCCTCCAACCACTCCATATCATCCTTGGACAACCCGGAGTCAGCAGCCTCCCCACACCCTTCACCCCCCTCCCCCCCATACTCCCTTCCCTTATCTACCACCAGGCCAGCCTCTTCACCATCCTTCCCACTCCTCTGCACCCCACCATCCTTAACAGGAACCCTGCAGCATCGAGGGAGGGGGACTGGCACCGCACCTGATGCACCAGCACCTCTTGCTGCCTCTGCAATTTTAGAAGACACAGAAGGATTGGACACATTCTCTGCAACTGACACCTTACTTACAGACTGGGAAGACACTGACACATTGGGAATTGGCACAGTCTGGGGCACCACGGACACATTGGGAATTGGCACAGTCTGGGGCACCACGGACACATTGGGAATTGGCACAGTCTGGGGCACCACGGACACATTGGGAATTGGCACAGTCTGGGGCACCACGGACACATTGGGAATTGGCACAGTCTGGGGCACCACGGACACATTGGGAATTGGCACAGACTCAGATGGACTCACAGGCCCTCCAGCTGTTGAGCTCCGAGCATCCTCCATGTCCAGGCGGAAGAACTCCCTCATGAGCTCAGGCTTATTGTGCACTGCCTCAGGACACTGGCTATAAGGATGTCCCACTGCATTGCACAGATTGCACCTTATGATGTTACAATCCTTAGCCAGATGTCCTATACCCTGGCACAGAGAGCACTTCATCACTGGACAGGAGGACGCAAGGTGACTCTTGTCTCCACATTTATTGCAGAGCTTTGGCTGGCCCGGATAGAAGATGGTCAGCCTGTCCCTCCCCAGGAAAGCTGAGGATGGCAGATGCTGGACGACATTATCAATGATCTTTAGTTTTAACTGAACAGACCATCCCCCCGTCCATATTCCCCGGTCATCCAGAATCTTCTTTAGGGGGCCCAGGACGTCTCCATACCTCCTCAGCCATATACATAGATCCCCCGGTGGTATGGACTCATTGCGGACCAGAATCGTGACCACTTTAATGAGGGGCTGGCGGGAGACAAGTTTGGGCATGAGCCCCTTCCAGTCCGGCAGGCCCCTACACACGTGTTCATATTTCTCCCAAAAAATGTCCAAAGACTCCGGGCGGAGAAAGGACAAATCATACTCATAGGAACCTGCCGGACTGATCAGGGCGAAGATATCTGCGGGCGTGAACCCCATCTGTAGAATCTTATCCACCACCGCCCTCCTGTGTGGGGGGATTCCACCGCCTTCCCACCTATGTGGGGGGATTCCACCGCCGCCCTCCTATGTGGGGGGATTCCACCACCGTCCTCCTATGTGGGGGGATTCCACCGCCGCCCTCCTATGTGGGGGGATTCCACCGCCGCCCTCCTATGTGGGGGGATTCCACCGCCGCCCTCCTATGTGGGGGGATTCCACCGCCGCCCTCCTATGTGGGGGGATTCCACCGCCGCCCTCCTATGTGAGGGGATTCCACCACCGCCCTCCTATGTGAGGGGATTCCACCGCCCTCCTATGTGGGGGGATTCCACCACCGCCCTCCTGTGTGGGGGGATTCCACCGCCGCCCTCCTATGTGAGGGGATTCCACCGCCCTCCTATGTGGGGGGATTCCACCACCGCCCTCCTATGTGGGGGGATTCCACCGCCGCCCTCCTATGTGAGGGGATTCCACCGCCCTCCTGTGTGGGGGGATTCCACCACCGCCCTCCTATGTGAGGGGATTCCACCGCCCTCCTATGTGGGGGGATTCCACCACCGCCCTCCTGTGTGGGGGGATTCCACCGCCGCCCTCCTATGTGAGGGGATTCCACCGCCCTCCTATGTGGGGGGATTCCACCACCGCCCTCCTGTGTGGGGGGATTCCACCACCGCCCTCCTATGTGGGGGGATTCCACCGCCTTCCCACCTCAGCTGCACAACATTCCTCCTTTTAAACAGGGAGGAAGACAACCCATTCCCATGCTCCTTCCCTGCTTGTTCCCCCTTCCCAGATCCTGCAGCAGCAACACCAGCATAGGATTTCCTTCCACCCCCAGTACTTGCAGTCCTGTCCTTAGACACAGTCACACCTGCCGGCAAAGCGTCTGATTCAGCTGGGATTGTATTAGCAGAGGCAGGACCCACCCCCTCCCCCCGCTCTGTACACACAGCTCCAGTCCTGTCCAATGCAGACTTCTGCAGAGTTGTGGCACCACTGCACCCAGCATCTCCTCCATCATTCACAGGTACAGCCGCTGTGCCTGGTCCAGGCAAAGTCACTGTATTGTCCATGGACCTCTCCGCAGACTGGCAGTTATCAGGTGTACGCTGTACATTGTCTATGGGCTGACTGCCTGCAGCACTACAACTCTCAGCAAGCTTATTGTCAATAATAAAGTTCCCACCACCATCCTGCACACACACTGTACCTGCTTGCTGGGTTGTCACCTGTGCGATTTTATGGCTGGGATCAGAGCTTCCCTCAGCTGCTGCAGACTCCATGGTGGATCTTGCTCTCTCCACAGGACTAGAAACGGCGTCCATCTTGACATCACCATCCGGGGAAACCGCATCTGGAGGGGATTCCAACTTGGTTATGAAATCCAGCATGGCAGGACCTTCACCCTCCTGAGACATTCCACATTGCTGGGGTGTGAAGGGGGCAGAGGGCTCAGCGAATGTCAGAGGTGCCTGCACCTGCATCTCCTCGCCGGCTTCCCCATCCTCCATGCATGAAGCGGCTCCTCTTCTCATGCGATTAAATCGCTCCTCATTCTTATATATTTTTTTAAATATTCCGCTCTTCTCCTTCAGAGAATACAGCAAATCCTTCTGTTTCCTCACAGCTTGTTCCAGGTCCTTCAGCTCAGGCCTTAGAGCCGGTCTTTTCTTACTGTATACTTTAGCACAGATCTGTTTTTTCTTTCTGAACTCGGCCATCAAAACCATCAATTTCTCCTCCTCCTTCTCAATCCGCTTCAACTTACTGACAGTCCTCTGTCTGAAGGCTGACAGGGACTCATCTTTCCTTTGGGTAGGCCCAGAATCTTCCACAGGCCTATCCAGGGGGGCCCCGCCCGGCTCTTCCCCAGGATCCAGCATCCCTCCTGGGGGAAGAGAAGCCACTCTAGCCCCTGGTCTCTGGAGCACAGGAGCAAAGGAACTAGCAACCACACCCTTCACTGACAAGGAGTGGAATGGCAGTTTCCCACCATCCCTGTGCTGAGTTCCCGGGTCTGTACCCCCGCTGTGCCCATTATGAGGGGTTCCCTCCATCCCTGTGCTGAGTTCCCGGGTCTGTACCCCCCGCTGTGCCCATTATGAGGGGTTCCTACCATCCCTGTGCTGAGTTCTCGGGTCTGTACACCCGCTGTGCCCATTATGAGGGGTTAATTTTGTTTATTGAAATCTTACAAACAACAACATATACAATAAAACCATAATAAATAAGTAAAACATATTTACAAAATAATTGAATATAAATACAAACAGAAAGAACAAGAACAAAATAAACATAATCCCTACGAGAAGCCAGACTAAGGAACATCCCGTCACCATGCATGGAGCCTTTTATCAAAAATATATTTGATCTGAAAATCTAGGGGAGTGAAGCAAGGATAGAAAGAAAGCCGCACACCCCGAGATCAACAGGCAGCAGCTACAGAGTCCTGATATTCCTCCACGCCTTTATCCAGGCCTCCTGCTGCCACCTGTTTTTCTCAAGACCCCGAATCTTCCCAACCTCACCCAGAACATCCTGCACCACCACATCGACAGGGAGGATTTTACTCCGTAAGGATACCTGACACCGTGCACTCCATGTGAAAAAACGGACTACTAGACTAACTAAAAAAAGTGTTTCCAAATCATAATCCCGATGAGTCTGGAATGCCCCATACACCCACTCTGCATAACTCATATGGGGGAGGAAGGGTATACTCAGAGCCCTCCCCACCCTCTTGTACACCTCTATATTGAAAGGGCACTGAAGCAGAAAGTGATCCATGGACTCCACCACTCCTCCACACTCCACTCTCGGGCAGCCCCGATCACTCATGGAAAGAAACTTCAAGTTGCCCTTTACATATAGTTTTCCATGAAAGGCAAGCCAAGCCTGATCCCTAAACTTCATTGGGATTCTCTCCAAATTAATCAAATCACAAACTCGCCCCCAAAACCAGGCTTGGGCAATCCCTTAAGGCCAGTGGCTCGCAAAAAGCAGAGCTCAAGATCCGCTTCTCAAGAAGTTTCCTTGGAAGGGATCTGACTTCTCCCGCCGTTACTTGCCACTGCCGAAGCATTTTCAAACACGGGGCAACCAGGGGCGGACTGACGATTGAGGCACTCGTGAACTGCCCGAGGGCCCCATGCCACTAGGGGGCCCCATCAGGGTTGCCAGGCTCAGTAAAACCAGGGACAGTATGTAAGAATCTGTGTTTTTTTTACATCTGTCCCTGATATGTCCGAAACCAACATGATGTGAAAATCCCGAGATTTTAGCTGCCCCACCTCTGCACTGCCTCCTGGCGTGGTGGCCATCTGTAAGCCAGAGGGGCCCCATAATCTTCTATTGCCCGGGGGCCCCATGAGTTATCAGTCTGCCCCTGGGGGCAACATAAGCCGGGAGCTTATCATGCTTGACCCTCAGGCTTTTCACTGGCCCACCATTTTCCCAGTCTCGCAGAAAGGGCCTAAACCAGGACTGGAAAATACCAACCCACCCAGGCGGTCTCTCTGCCAACATATTACCAAGATTGTACTTCACAAACATCGGAGAGAAAAAGACTACAGGGTTGATCATCCCTAGACCACCCTCCCGCCTAGGAAGGTAAGTCACATTCCTTTTGACGAGGTTTATTCTGTTCCCCCATAACAGCTGGAAGAAACAACTATAGACCCCGGGAATAGAGAGAAACTGGCAAAACTGACATACAGAAAAATCGGAATCAGGTAAGTCTTGATCAGGTCAACCTTTTCCCTCAAGGAAAGCGCCAGCCCTTCCAGCTTGCCACCTTGGCATCGGCATTCTCCAGCCTGTTCACCCAAATCGCATGGTCATAGTCACCTGGGCCGAATTCAATTCCTAGAACTCTAATTTTTTGTTGGGGCTGCGGGAAGTCATCCGGGAGAACAAAGCTCTCACCTTCCACGCCCATCCAGAAACCTTCACACTTGTCCTGGTTGACCTTTGAACCTGATGCCTCTGTATACTGCCTTATCACTGAGACCACCTCCTGCGCCTCCCCAGTCCCAGAGACAAAAACAGAAACATCATCAGCATAGGCCACAACCTTCAAAGGAGGCTTACCAGCGATGCCCAAAGGTACCCCGCACAATGGTCCACTCTCTAGCCTTCTGACAAAGGGGTCAATTGCAAACACATATAGCAGAGGACTCAATTGACACCCCTGACGCACGCCCGAGCCAACCACAAAGGGCTGCCCGACCCAACCATTAACCAGAGGAAAGCTTTCAGCCCCTTTGTCCTCTCTTCACATCATAAGCCCCCTCCTTCACATCAGACACCCCCATCACATCAGACACCCCCATCACATCAGATACCCCCATCACATCAGAGTCCCCCCTTTCTCATCAGAAGCCCCCATTGCATAAGAGGCTCCCCATCACATCAGAATCCCCCGTCATATTAAAAGCCACCATCAGAAACCATCCATCACATCAGAAGCCCCCCCAATCACATCAGAAGCCCACCATCAGATCATAAACCCTGCATTATATCAGAATCCCCCATCACATCAGAAGCCCCCCATCACATCAGAAGCCCCATCACATCAAAAGCCCCCCATTAGAGCAGAAAGCCCCCATCACATCAAAAGCCCCCTATCACATCAGAAGCCCCCCAATCACATCAAACCCCCCTTACCAGATCAGAATCCCACATAACATCAGAATCCCCCATCACATCAGAAGCCCCCCATTACATCAAAAGGCCTCCATTAGATCAGAAGCCCCCCATTACATCAAAAGCCCCCATCACATCTGAAGCCACCATCACAATAAAAGCTACCCATCACATCAGAATCCCCCATCACATCAGAAGCCCCATCACATCAAAAGCCCCCATTAGAGCAGAAGCCCCCATCACATCAAAAGCCCCCTATCACATCAGAAGCCCCCCAATCACATCAAACCCCCCCTTACCAGATCAGAATCCCACATAACATCAGAATCCCCCATCAGAAGCCCTGCATCACATCAAAAGGCCTCCATTAGATCAGAAGCCCCCCATTACATCAAAAGCCCCCCATTACATCAAAAGCCCCCCATTACATCAAAAGCCCCCAATCACATCTGAAGCCCCCATCACAATAAAAGCCACCCATCACATCAAAAGGCCTCCATTAGATCAGAATCCCCCATCACATCAGAAGCCCCCCATCAGATCAGAAGCCCCCCATCACATCAAAAGCCCCCCAATCCCATCAAACCCCCTTACCAGATCAGAATCCTCCATTAGATCAGAATCCCCCATCACATCAAAAGGCCTCCATTAGATCAGAAGCCCCCCATCACATCAGAACCCCCCCATCACATCAAAAGCCCCCTATCACATCAGAATCCTCCATCATATTAAAAGCCCCCATTACATCAAAAGCCCCCCATGACATCAGAAGCCCCCCGTCACATCAGAAGCCCCCCGTCACATCAAAAGCCATCCATCACATCAGAATCCCCCATCACATCAAAAGGCCTCTATTAGATCAGAAGCCCCCCCATTACATCCCATTACATCAAAAGCCCCCCATCACATCAAAATGTCCCCGTCATATTAAAAGCCCCCCATCAGAAACCATCCATCATCACATCAGAAGCCCCCCAATCACATCAGAAGCCCACCAGCAGATCATAAACCCTGCATTACATCAGAATCCCCCATCACATCAGAAGCCCCCCATCACATCGCTGTGCGTTAACATACATGCATCAAAGCACTGTGAAAGTGTAAAGCCGGGCTTATTAAATTAAAAAAATAAAGTTCTCAATAATACAGAAAAAAGCAACAGTCCCGGATTTGGAGGGACTGTCCCGGATTCGGAGGGACCGTCCCGGATTTGGAGGGACCGTCCCGGATTTGGAGGGACTGTCACGGATTTGGAGGGACTGTCCCGGATTCGGAGGGACTGTCCCGGATTTGGAGGGTCTGTCCCTCTGTCCCTCTTTTCTCCCCATGTGTCCCTCATTCTGGTCTGATCTGTATAGTTGGATATAAAATGCACTACTTATCTATCAAAAAGTGTTTACAAGTGCAAAACATTTCATCAGATTTCTAAATTGCTGCGTTTGTAAATGCCAAAAGCCAATATAAAGGAATAGTAGTGGTAAAATATATATATATTTTGCTATAATTCTCCTTTAAGGGGGCGTGGCAGGGGTGTGTCCTATCCCTACATACTTCATAGGCGTCCCTCTTTCCCATCTCAATAAGTTGGGAGTTGTGTTAAAGTTTTGCAGGAAACAAATAAAGGTGTGAAAAGTTCCGTTTCAGATAAACGGCGGTAATGATTTCTGGCGGGGACGCGCGGTCGCGCTCTTTACAATCTGCGCTCCCAGAACAGACCTATGTCAGGTCTACGGGTCCAATAAACAGACAACATGGAGGCCGGATCGGCGCTGGGAGCGCAGGGGGTAAGGCCGCGTCACATGCCCGCTCTTCCTCTGCAACTTGCAACAATAAATTGAGTGGGTTTGGAGTTTACGAGGCAATAAACAGTGCGCACCTCTGACCCCGCCGTTCAATGAATCCATTCGCAGCAGATGTGTTTATTGACAGCTATTTACATGGAGCTGTTCATACAGGCGGCGGGCGCACGGCGCGGGAACTGGAAGTCATATGTTTGAGTTTAACACTTCCCTGCGACCGCTTTACAGAAAAACACACAAATGATTGAATTGTTACATTCTTGGAGGAAGAAGAAAACATCCGTGCATGCAGGAACGCGCAGCAATCAGCGGACGCAGAAAGGGGGCGATTTATCAAAGGACGTTTTTTGTTTTTTGTCTTCGGCTCGCGTGCAAGCTGTTTGTCAAATGTATGAGAGGTGGAGGTCGGGGGGGGGGGGGGGTTGGGATATGCGAGGCGTCCTTCACATTGGCTTGGCACATAGGAGTCCATCTTGTCCTTTTTCGCTCGTCTTCTGGAAGAATTATAGAAGAAGCCCAGAGTACCGGCAGAGCAAAGGTACAAAGTAGACATTGAAAAAGAACTTCAGTTCCCTTGAATTTTGACCTTCCCTCCCTTCTCGCTCCGCCACTTTTTTTTTAGCCTGGCATGTGTACAGATGTGCCGCAAGGCTCTGCTCCTGGCCTCAGGTCCTGGTAGAGCCTTGTGGCACTTTTCTGCGAATGAGAGGAGCATTTCAGGCACATCGTAATCGCAGTTTCAGGCAGGATACATCAAGTGTTGGAATTTCTATACTGCCAACAACTTCCCATGTAACTTAGGGTTGGGTTAGGGTTAGGTTAGGGTTGGGTTGGGTAAGAGTTGGGTTGGTTTAGAGTTGGGTTGGGTTAGGGTTTGGTTAGGTTGGGTTAGGGTTGGGTTAGGTTAGGGCTGGGTTGGGTTGGGTTAGGGTTTGATTTGGTTTGGTTGGGTTAGGTTAGGTTAGGTTAGGTTGGGTAAGGGTTGGGTTGGGTTAGGTTAGGGCTGGGTTGGGTTAGAGGTGGGCTGGGTTGGGTTAGAGTTGGGTTAGGGTTTGATTTGGTTTGGTTGGGATAGGTTAGGTTGGGTAAGGGTTGGGTTGGTTTAGAGTTGGGTTTGGTTAGGTTGGGTTAGGGTTGGGTTAGGTTAGGGCTGGGTTGGGTTGGGTTAGGGTTTGATTTGGTTTGGTTGGGTTAGGTTAGGTTAGGTTGGGTAAGGGTTGGGTTGGGTTAGGTTAGGGCTGGGTTGGGTTAGAGGTGGGCTGGGTTGGGTTAGAGTTGGGTTAGGGTTTGATTTGGTTTGGTTGGGTTAGGTTAGGTTGGGTAAGGGTTGGGTTGGTTTAGAGTTGGGTTTGGTTAGGTTGGGTTAGGGTTGGGTTAGGTTAGGGCTGGGTTGGGTTGGGTTGGGTTGGGTTAGAGTTGGGTTGGGTTAAAGTTGGGTAAGGGTTTGGTTGGGTTGGTTTAGAGTTGGGTTTGGTTAGGTTGGGTTAGGGTTGGGTTAGGTTAGGGCTGGGTTGGGTTGGGTTGGGTTAGGGTTGGGTTGGGTTAGAGTTGGGTTAGGGTTTGGTTTGGTTTGGTTTGGTTGGGTTAGGTTAGGTTGGTTTGGGTTAGGGTTAAGGACCCCAAGTCCTGTAGCACATCTGTGCTTGCCTCCCCTCTGGTGCCGCCGCCTTTTTTAGTTTGGCGTGTGCACAGATGTGGCAGAGGGCCCAGTTTTCAGGTTTCGGCATAGCCCAGGGTGCATTGCTCCAAATGACATTGCAAGGACGTCATTGGTTTCGACGTGAACGTAAATGGCGTCCAGCCCCATTCACGGACGACTTACGCAAACGACGTAACTTTTCAAATTTCGACGCGGGAACGACGGCCATACTTAACATTGGTTGCGCCTCATATACCCAGGGGCAACTTTACGCCGGAAAAAGCCTAACATAAACGTCGTAACTTTACTGCGTCGGCCGCGCGTACGTTCGGGAATTCGCGTATCTAGCTAATTTGCATACTCGACGGGGAAAATGACGGAAGCGACACCTAGCGGGCAAAAAAAAAAAATTGCAGTTAAGATCCGACGGCGTAAGAGACTTACGTCTGTCGGATCTAATGGATATCTATGCGTAACTGATTCTAAGAATCAGGCGCATAGATACGACGGCCCAGATTAGGACTTACGACGGCGTACATGGCGCTGCGCCGTCGCAAGCCCTTTGAGAATCTGAGCCCAATTAGTGTTAAAAATATTAATACCGACACTGCATGCAAGTTGGGGCTTGGTTAGGGTCAGGGTTGGGTTAGGGTTAGGGTTGGGTTAGGGTTAGGGTTGGGTTAGGGTTAGGGTTAGGGTTGGGTTAGGGTTAGGGTTAGGGTTGGGTTAGGGTTAGGGTTGGGTTAGGGTTAGGGTTGGGTTATTGACCTGAAGCCCCATGGTACATCCGCGCTTGCTTGGAATCGGGGGGGGGGGGGGGGGAGATAGCAAGAGATATCCCACATTTCTTTAACCCTTTCCACCTAGCCCCAGTTGCCCTTTAAGGGCTTCTTCATGCCAGGGGGAAGTGGGACAGACTTTCTGATCACGTGACCACTGTGATTGTCCATCCCTCTGTCACCTGATCACCACTATGACAGCTCGGGCCCTGCGCTGGGAGCGTGCAGTGAGTATGCGGTCAGCAGAGAAGCCCGGCGTCCCTTGAAGAGGTGGCTTTGTGGGTCGGTGTAAAGCAGAGAACATTCAGAAGCACATTATAGTCCGTCACATATGTGGAAAGTTATGTTCCACCTTCTGGTTTATGACTTTTTGAGTGACGGGTTTATATGCTCCAAATTTCAAATAAAAATGCTTCACATACTCAGAGACGAGGCTGAGCGAGGGCTGGAATCTGTTATGGGGGGGGGGGGGTGACTGCACGTCTTAAATTTTTATGCAAAAGGTCACTCAAATGTAACTTTGACATTTTTACTTGGTTGCTGTTCCATATTGTCACAGTTGTGTTTCCCATACAGTCAGGCGATGCTCCCGAGTTCAAGTATCTCCTACAACAATCAGACAAGGAGCATTTCTGGTGGTTGGTTGTCACAACGAGGGGGAATTACGGTATTTTCCAGCTTGCTGGATATTTGTTTTCTTGTGCGTGGTGCTGGTCCTTCCACTATCAGAGTGTGACGCCGGGTCCAGGATTTGATTCAGGGACCTGGTGTCGGTAGATGGTTTCCTATTGCCTGAACCACCAGGGAACATGCTCTATTGTAGAACCCTGGTTATGTTCTGCTCCATGAGTTTGGATGTTGACTCCACCCAGGGATGGACTGGCCATCGGGACTACCAGGAGTTTCCCGGTGGGCCTATGGCTCAGTGGGCCGGCTTCAGTGACATCGGACAGAAGATCAGGAGAGGAATGCAGAAGCATGTGGGGGACCAGAGAAGCAGAGGGGGTACCAGTGGAGCACAGGGGGGGGGGGGGGGACCAGAGAAGCACGAGGGTACAGAGGAGCATGGGGGAACAGGGGAGCAGGAGAGGAACAGAGAAGCAGGGGGGTACCAGTGGAGCACAAGGTTAGAGAGGAGCATGGGGGGGAACAAAGAAGCAGGGGGAGCACAGCCCACTGGATGGAGGGCGGGAGGCACAGCCCACTGGATGGAGGGCGGGAGGCACAGCCCACTGGATGGAGGGCGGGAGGCACAGCCCACTGGATGGAGGGCGGGAGGCACAGCCCACTGGATGGAGGGCGGGAGGCACAGCCCACTGGATGGAGGGCGGGAGGCACAGCCCACTGGATGGAGGGTGGGAGGCACAGCCCACTGGATGGAGGGCGGGAGGCACAGCCCACTGGATGGAGGGTGGGAGGCACAGCCCACTGGATGGAGGGCGGGAGGCACAGCCCACTGGATGGAGGATGGGAGGCACAGCCCACTGGATGGAGGGCGGGAGGCACAGCCCACTGGATGGAGGAGGGGAGGCACAGCCCACTGGATGGAGGGCGGGAGGCACAGCCCACTGGATGGAGGATGGGAGGCACAGCCCACTGGATGGAGGGCGGGAGGCACAGCCCACTGGATGGAGGGTGGGAGGCACAGCCCACTGGATGGAGGATGGGAGGCACAGCCCACTGGATGGAGGGCGGGAGGCACAGCCCACTGGATGGAGGGTGGGAGGCACAGCCCACTGGATGGAGGGCGGGAGGCACAGCCCACTGGATGGAGGACGGGAGGCACAGCCCACTGGATGGAGGGCGGGAGGCACAGCCCACTGGATGGAGGGCGGGAGGCACAGCCCACTGGATGGAGGGCGGGAGGCACAGCCCACTGGATGGAGGGCGGGAGGCACAGCCCACTGGATGGAGGGCGGGAGGCACAGCCCACTGGATGGAGGGTGGGAGGCACAGCCCACTGGATGGAGGGCGGGAGGCACAGCCCACTGGATGGAGGGTGGGAGGCACAGCCCACTGGATGGAGGATGGGAGGCACAGCCCACTGGATGGAGGGCGGGAGGCACAGCCCACTGGATGGAGGGTGGGAGGCACAGCCCACTGGATGGAGGATGGGAGGCACAGCCCACTGGATGGAGGGCGGGAGGCACAGCCCACTGGATGGAGGGTGGGAGGCACAGCCCACTGGATGGAGGGTGGGAGGCACAGCCCACTGGATGGAGGATGGGAGGCACAGCCCACTGGATGGAGGGTGGGAGGCACAGCCCACTGGATGGAGGATAGCTAGAAAACTGACCACTCCGTGCTCTCCTGCTTAGTGTGGTCAGTTTTCCCCTGCAATGTACAGAGATCACCCAGAGGGGGAGGGGTTTATTCTCTGCAATGTACAGAGATCCCCCAAAGGGGGAGGGGTTTATTCCCTGCAATGTACAGAGATCCCCAGAGGGGGAGGGGTTTATTCTCTGCAATGTACGGAGATCACCCAGAGGGGGAGGAGTTACTCTTTAATGGTAATATTTTGCGTTGTATTTTTCTTCTGGTGTTTATTGGAGGAATCATTTCTTTTCTGACGATCTCCGGCGATCACATGGTCCTTGTAACGTTGTTGTTTTTCGCTCGCTGTCATGTGACCTCTCCTGTCGCCTGGAATTTGCTGATCCCGGACTTTTCATAATCACATTTCCGCCTTTTGTTCCAGTCAGGTGACGGGATCTGCTGACCGATACAAAGCGTTTTATTTTTCATCGCTATTTGGCATTTAGAACCTCCAGGAACGCCTTTTTATATAAAAACCGTTTGTAAAAGCTTTATTTTTTATTTTTTAACTATTATTATATTACTATACAGGATTTTATATGGTGCCAACAGTTTGCGCAGCGCTTTACAATATAAAGGGAGACAATACAATTCAATACAAGAGGGTTAGAGGGGCCCTAAACCCGGGAGCTTACAATCTAAGGAAGTATCAAACACGTTCTACTTATCTGCTCTGTGTAATGATTTTGCACAGAGCAGCCCCCGATCCTCCTCTTCTTCTCGGGTCCCCCCGCTGGTGCTCCTGGCTCCTCCTCTTCTTCTCGGGTCCCCCCGCCAGTGCTCCTGGCTCCTCCTCTTCTTCTCGGGTCCCCCCGCCAGTGCTCCTGGCTCCTCCTCTTCTTCTCGGGTCCCCCCGCCAGTGCTCCTGGCTCCTCCTCTTCTTCTCGGGTCCCCCCGCCAGTGCTCCTGGCTCCTCCTCTACTTCTCGGGTCCCCCCGCCGGTGCTCCTGGCTCCTCCTCTTCTTCTCGGGTGCCCCCTCCGGTGCTCCTGGCTCCTCCTCTTCTTCTCAGGTACCCCACCTGATGCTCCTGGCTCCTCCTCCTATTCTCGGGTCCCCCCGCCGATGCAACTGGCTCCTCCTCTTCTTCTCAGAGTGCCCCCACCAGTGCTCTTGGCTCCTCTTCTTCTCAGGTCCCCTGCCGGTGCTCTTGGCTCCTCCTCTTCTTCTCGGGTCCCTCCATCCGGTGCTCCTAGCTCCTCCTCGTCTTCTTGGGTCCCCCTGCCGGTGCTCCTGGCTCCTCCTCTTCTTCTCAGGGTCCCCCCGCCCTGGCTCCTCCTCGGGTTCCCCGTAAGTGCTCCTGGCTCCTCCTCTTCTTCTCAGGTCCCCCCACCGGTGCTCCTGGCTCCTCCTCTTCTTCTCAGGTACCCCACCTGATGCTCCTGGCTCCTCCTCCTATTCTCGGGTCCCCCCGCCGGTGCTACTGGCTCCTCCTCTTCTTCTCAGGGTGCCCCCACCAGTGCTCTTGGCTCCTCTTCTTCTCAGGTCCCCCACCGGTGCTCTTGGCTCCTCCTCTTCTTCTCTCATCCCTCCCACCGGTGCTCCTGGCTTCTCCTCTTTTTCTCGGGCCCCCCCGCCGGTGCTCCTGGCTCCTCCTCTTCTTCTCAGGTCCCCCATCTGGTGCTCCTGGCTCCTCCTCATTTTCTCAGGTCCCCCATCTGGTGATCCTGGCTCCTCTTCATCTTGGGTCCCCCCGCCGGTGCTCTTGGCTCCTCCCATTCTTTGCAGGTCCCCCCGCCGGTGCTCTTGACTCCTCCTCTTCTTCTCAGGTCCCTCCCGCCGGTGCTCTTGGCTCCTCCTCGTCTTCTCAGGTCCCCCCATCTGGTGCTCCTGGCTCCTCTTCATCTTTGAAGATCTCACGGAGCTTCTGTTCAATCCATCATCGGAAAATGGAAAGAATATGGCACAACCGCAAACCTACCAAGACATGGGCGTCCACCTAAACTGACCGGGCCGGGCAAGGAGAGCGTTCATCAGAGAAGCAGCCAAAAGGCCCCATGGTAACTCTGGAGGAGCTGCACAGGAGCTGCACAGGGGGGAGAATCTGTCCACAGGACAACTATTAGTGGTCTCTCCACAAATCTGCCCTTTATGGAAGAGTGACAAGAAGAAAAACATTGGAGGAAGACATAAGAAGTCCTGTTTGCAGTTTGTGAAAAGCCGTGTGGGGGAGGGGACACAGCAAACGTGGGGGAGGGGACACAGCAAACATGTGGAAGAAGGGGCTCTGGTCACATGACACCAAAATTCAACTTTTTGGCCACTATGTGTGGGGGAAACTAACACTGCCCATCCCCCTGAACACACCATCCCCACTGTGAAACATGGTGGTGGCAGCATCATGAGGTGGGGATGCTTTTCTTCAGCAGGGACAGGGAAGCTGCTCGGAGTTGATGGGAAGATGGATGGAGACAAATACAGGACAATCTTAGAAGAAAAGACTTGAGACCGGGGGGGGGGGGGGGTTCACCTTCCAGGAGGACAACGACCCTAAAGTACAGCCAGAGCTACAATGGAATGGTTTAGATCAAAGCCTATTCATGTGTTAGAATTGCCCAGTCACAGTCCAGACCTAAATCCCACTGAGAATCTGTGGCAAGACATGAAAATTGCTGATCACAGACGCTCTCCATCCAATCTGACAGAGACAGAGATATTTTACAGAGAAGAAGAATGGAGGAGAAATGTCCCTCTCTAGATGTGCAAAGCTGGTAGAGACACCCCCAAAAAGACTTGTAGAGAAAGGGGGTTCTACAAAGTATTGACTCCGGGGGGCACCATAGAAATGCCCCTCCCCCCACACTTTTCACAGATTTATTTGTATCATTTTCCTCCCACTTCACAATTATGTGACACTTTGTGTCTCTCACAGAAAATCCCAATAAAAGACATTTACGTTTTTTTGGTTGTAACAAAATGTGGGAAATTTCAAGGGGTATGAATACTTTTTCCAGGCGCTGTGTATAGAGGGGTATGAATACTTTTTCCAGGCACTGTATATAGAGGGGTATGAAGACTTTTTCCAGGCGCTGTATATAGAGGGGTATGAATACTTTTTCCAGGCGCTGTATATAGAGGGGTATGAATACTTTTTCCAGGCTCTATATATAGAGGGGTATGAATAGTTTTTCCAGACGCTGTATATAGAGGGGTATGAATAGTTTTTCCAGACGCTGTATATAGAGGGGTATGAATAGTTTTTCCAGACGCTGTATATAGAGGGGTGTGAATACTTTTTCCAGACGCTGTATATAGAGGGGTATGAATAGTTTTTCCAGACGCTGTATATAGAGGGGTATGAATACTTTTTCCAGACGCTGTATATAGAGGGGTATGAATACTTTTTCCAGGCACTGTATATAGAGGGGTATGAATACTTTTTCCAGGCTCTGTATATAGAGGGGTATGAATACTTTTTCCAGACGCTGTATATAGAGGGGTATGAATACTTTTTCCAGGCTCTGTATATAGAGGGGTATGAATACTTTTTCCAGGCTCTGTATATAGAGGGGTATGAATACTTTTTCCAGGCACTGTATATAGAGGTGTATGAATACTTTTGTGGCAGTAATATAATTGATATTCATATTTAACAGCAAAGACGGAGTTTTCCTTTATTTTTTATTTTTTTTCCTCGTCTTCTGTTTGTTAAGCCCCCCGCCCCCTTTGTGACCCCGAGAACCATAAGGCTCCCCCCCCCGGACCCCCTAAAAATCACAATGATTTCCCAGGCCGCTCCTGGGCGCGATGACGTCGTGCCGAATTCTTAGAACCCCATAAAAAGAAAATTAAAAATATTAATAACGTTCGGCGGATTTACTCGGGTGCCGTAAAACAATAGCAGCCCCCCCTTCCCCCCATCTCCCCCCTCCCCCCGGCACTCCCCCCCCCGGCGCTCCCCCCTCCCCCCCGGCGCTCCCCGGTGAAATGGTTTCCGCACCGAAATACCGGACTTATCTCAATCACTTTATTGGGAGCCGAGCGGGGGAGGGGATTCGCCTTATTAAACCCCCGATTATTATTTAAGGGTCAATAAGCTTTATTTACAGGCGTGCTGCGAAATGAGACCCCCCCCCCCCCCCCGGGCCCGGCCTCCCTTCCCCCCTTTCTTCAGAGGAAATTGGGCCGTAAAAGCGGCTTGTGATGGTGGAGGGTTCTTCTAGATCGCAGAATGTCAGCCAATGATTGGAGGGCAATGGGGGGGGGGGGGGACCTACAGGACACGACCTAATAAAGGGGAAGGAAATGGCCTTATCTATACCACCAAGAATGAAGGCAAATGGGGGGTCTCTGATATAAAGGGGGTCTCTGATGTATGGGGGTCTCTGATATAAAGGGAGACTCTGATATAAAGGGGTCTCTGATATAAAGGGGACTCTGATATAAAGGGGGACTCTGATATAAAGGGGGTCTCTGATATAAAGGGGACTCTGATATAAAGGGGGTCTCTGATATAAAGGGGGTCTCTGATGTAAGGGGGGTCTCTGATGTAAGGGGGTCTCTGATAAAGGGGGTCTCTGATATAAAGGGGACTCTGATATAAAGGGGGTCTCTGATATAAAGGGGTCTCTGATATAAAGGGGGACTCTGATATAAAGGGGGTCTCTGATATAAAGGGGGACTCTGATATAAAGGAGGACTCTGATATAAAGGGGGACTCTGATATAAAGGGGGTCTCTGATATAAAGGGGGACTCTGATATAAATGGGGTCTCTGATATAAAGGGGTCTCTGATATAAAGGGGGACTCTGATATAAAGGGGGACTCTGATATAAAGGGGGTCTCTGATGTAAGGGGGATCTCTGATATAAAGGGGGTCTCTGATATAAAGGGGGTCTCTGATGTATGGGGGTCTCTGATATAAAGGGGGTCTCTGATGTAAGGGGGTCTCTGATATAAAGGGGGTCTCTGATATAAAGGGGACTCTGATATAAAGGGGGTCTCTGATATAAAGGGGTCTCTGATATAAAGGGGGACTCTGATATAAAGGGGGTCTCTGATATAAAGGGGGACTCTGATATAAAGGAGGACTCTGATATAAAGGGGGTCTCTGATATAAAGGGGGTCTCTGATATAAAGGGGGACTCTGATATAAAGGGGGTCTCTGATATAAAGGGGACTCTGATATAAAGGGGGACTCTGATATAAAGGGGGTCTCTGATATAAAGGGGACTCTGATATAAAGGGGGTCTCTGATATAAAGGGGGTCTCTGATGTAAGGGGGGTCTCTGATGTAAGGGGGTCTCTGATAAAGGGGGTCTCTGATATAAAGGGGTCTCTGATATAAAGGGGGACTCTGATATAAAGGGGGACTCTGATATAAAGGGGGTCTCTGATATAAAGGGGGACTCTGATGTAAGTGGGGGTCTCTGATATAAAGGAGGTCTCTGATATAAAGGGGGACTCTGATATAAAGGGGGACTCTGATATAAAGGGGGTCTCTGATATAAAGGGGGTCTCTGATATAAAGGGGGACTCTGATATAAAGGGGGACTCTGATATAAAGGGGGTCTCTGATATAAAGGGGTCTCTGATGTAAGTGGGGGTCTCTGATATAAAGGGGGACTCTGATATAAAGGGGGATCTCTGATATAAAGGGGGACTCTGATATAAAGGGGGTCTCTGATATAAAGGGGGTCTCTGATGTAAGGGGGATCTCTGATATAAAGGGGGACTCTGATATAAAGGGGGACTCTGATATAAAGGGGGTCTCTGATATAAAGGGGGACTCTGATATAAAGGGGGACTCTGATATAAAGGGGGTCTCTGATATAAAGGGGGTCTCTGATATAAAGGGGGACTCTGATATAAAGGGGGACTCTGATATAAAGGGGGACTCTGATATAAAGGGGGTCTCTGATATAAAGGGGGTCTCTGATATAAAGGGGGACTCTGATATAAAGGGGGACTCTGATATAAAGGGGGTCTCTGATATAAAGGGGTCTCTGATGTAAGTGGGGGTCTCTGATATAAAGGGGGACTCTGATATAAAGGGGGACTCTGATATAAAGGGGGACTCTGATATAAAGGGGGACTCTGATATAAAGGGGGTCTCTGATATAAAGGGGGTCTCTGATATAAAGGGGGACTCTGATATAAAGGGGGACTCTGATATAAAGGGGGTCTCTGATATAAAGGGGTCTCTGATGTAAGTGGGGGTCTCTGATATAAAGGGGGACTCTGATATAAAGGGGGATCTCTGATATAAAGGGGGACTCTGATATAAAGGGGGACTCTGATATAAAGGGGGTCTCTGATATAAAGGGGGATCTCTGATATAAAGGGGGACTCTGATATAAAGGGGGACTCTGATATAAAGGGGGACTCTGATATAAAGGGGGTCTCTGATATAAAGGGGGTCTCTGATATAAAGGGGGATCTCTGATATAAAGGGGGACTCTGATATAAAGGGGGTCTCTGATATAAAGGGGGACTCTGATGTAAGTGGGGGTCTCTGATATAAAGGAGGTCTCTGATATAAAGGGGGACTCTGATATAAAGGGGGACTCTGATATAAAGGGGGTCTCTGATATAAAGGGGGTCTCTGATATAAAGGGGGACTCTGATATAAAGGGGTCTCTGATGTAAGGGGGATCTCTGATATAAAGGGGGACTCTGATATAAAGGGGGACTCTGATATAAAGGGGTCTCTGATATAAAGGGGTCTCTGATATAAAGGGGGACTCTGATATAAAGGGGGACTCTGATATAAAGGGGTCTCTGATGTAAGGGGGATCTCTGATATAAAGGGGGACTCTGATATAAAGGGGGTCTCTGATATAAAGGGGTCTCTGATATAAAGGGGGACTCTGATATAAAGGGAGACTCTGATATAAAGGGGTCTCTGATGTAAGGGGGACTCTGATATAAAGGGGGCCTCTGATATAAAGGGGTCTCTGATATAAAGGGGGACTTTGATATAAAGGGGGACTCTGATATAAAGGGGGACTCTGATATAAAGGGAGACTCTGATATAAAGGGGTCTCTGATGTAAGGGGGACTCTGATATAAAGGGGGCCTCTGATATAAAGGGGTCTCTGATATAAAGGGGATCTCTGATATAAAGGGGGACTCTGATATAAAGGAGGACTCTGATATAAAGGGGGCCTCTGATATAAAGGGGTCTCTGATATAAAGGGGGACTCTGATACAAAGGGGGACTCTGATGTAAGGGGGACTCTGATACAAAGGGGGACTCTGATGTAAGGGGGGACTCTGATATAAAGGAGGACTCTGATATAAAGGGGGACTCTGATATAAAGGGGGACTCTGATATAAAGGGGGACTCTGATCACAGTGAGTATGTCGGTGTCAGTGGGCGGGGTAGAATCCGGGTGTCAGGTGATTGGCCGGCCGGCTGTGCAGAATCTTCAGGGCAGTAAAGCGATTCCCGATGGATCTTCATTCCGCGGCCTGCCACTAGGGGGCGTCCTGATTATTTCACAATTCCTCCGGGGCCCTTCAGCGGGGCCTCCAGTGAAGATTCCGGGAGAGAGCGTCTGCGGCCGGCATGTGCTGCTGGGAATAAATAGAAGATGTATACACAGATGAAGTAAATAAAGCGCCGCGGCCCGCGTTGTGAAACGCCACCAGATTGAAGATCAATCAAATCATCCCGCGATCCGTCCCGAGCGCCGCGCAGCTGGCCTCCTGACTCAATCATTCCGAATTCAGCGCAAAAAAAAATCACTCTTTCCTAGAGGGCGATGGAAACGGGAATTACGCCGATAACATAAAAAAAAGTGCACCTGTCATTTAAAGTGGAACTCCGGGGGCAAAAAATAAATAAAAAGACACAAAAACACACAGGGGCAGATTCAGGTATCTTTGCGCAGTTTTTACGGAGGCGCAGGGCACCGTTTTTGCCGCAAATTTTCTGCGCTACCCGCGATTCACGGAGCAGTAGCTCCGTAAATTGCGTGGGCGCGCCGGCAAAATGCCCAGCGTAAGCGCGCGCAATTTAAATGATCCCGTAGAGGGTGGGAATCATTTAAATTAGGCGCGTTCCCGCGCCGATCGTAGAGCGCATGCTGCGTCGGGAAACTTTCCCGACGTGCATTGCGGCAAATGACGTCGCAAGGACGTCATTTGCTTCAAAGTGAACGTGAATGGCGTCCAGCGCCATTCACGATTCACTTACGCAAACAACGTAAATTTTAAATTTCGCGACGCGGGAACGACGGGTATCCTTAGCATTGGCTGCCCCTGCTAATAGCATGTGCAGCCTTACGCGAAAACCGCCGTACGCAAACAACGTAAACTGCGTACGCAGGGCTCGCGTAACGTTGTGAATCGGCGTTAGTATGCAATTTGCATACTATACACTGAGCACAACGGGAACGCCCCCTAGTGGTCATTACAAAAATGCAGCCTAAGATATGCGGGCATAAGAGCCTTATGCCGCGCATATCTTAGGCTGCAGTCGGCGTAACAAGGTTCCTGAATCAGGAGAACTCGTTATGCCGGGGCAAGTAAGCAATTGCGCCTGTGTAACTATGGTTACGCAGACGCAATTGCTCTTTGAATCTGGGCCACAGTTCTTGTTCTCAGGTTATATTCTCAGAAGATCGAATGTAATTCATTGAAAGAAAAAAAGTATGAATGTGGAAAATACCGCATTATAGCCACTAGATGGAGCTGAGGGACATACTTATTTCATATGATACTCAGAGCCATCTAGTGGCCATAATGTGGTAGTAACTCCATTTATATTAATAGTTTGAACCCAGCCTAAAAACAAAACAAAAACAAAAGTGTGAATGGTAAAAAATACCGCATTGTGGCCACTAGATGGCGCTGAGGTGCACACCTATTTCATATGATACTCAGAGCCATCTAGTGGCCATTATGTGGCATTTACACTTGTATAGTTATAAAAAAAAAATCATAGGTTGGATGAGGCAAAACTAAATGTTCTCAGGTTATATTTTCTGACAGGTCCTCCTGGAGTGAAGGGTTCCCTTTGAGTGACGGGTCCTCTTGAAGTGATGGATCCCCTTGGAGTGTCAGGTCCCCTTGAAGTGAAGGTCCTCTTAAGGTAATGGGTCCCCTTGTAGTGAAGGTCCTCCTGAAGCGACAGGTCCCCTTGAAGTGATAGGTTCCCTTAAAGTGACAGCGCCTCTTAAAAGTGAAGGTCCTCTTGGATTGACAGGTCCCTGAAGTGACAGATTCCCTTTGAGTGATGGGTCCTCTTAAAGTGAAAGATCCTGTTGAAGTGAAGGTCCCCTTGAAGTGACAGGTTCTCTTGAAGTGACAGGTTCTCTTGAAATGAAGGTCCTCTCGAAGGGAAGGTTCTCTCAAAGTGAAGGTTCTCTTGAAGTGAAGGTCCCCTTGAAATGAAGGCCCCCTTGTACTGAACGTCCCCTTGAAGTGAAGGTTCCCTTGAAGTGACAGGTCCCCTTGTAGTGAAGGTCCCCTTGTAGTGAAGGTCCCCTTTAAGTGACTCTTGAAGTGAAAGCCCTCTTGAAGTGAAGGCCCCCTTGAAGTGTAGGTCCCCTTGAAGTGACAGGTTCTCTTGAAGTGAAGGTCCTCTCAAAGGGAAGGTCCTCTTGAAGTGAAGGCCACCTTGAAGTGAAGGTCCTCTTTAAGTGACGGGTCCTCTTGAAGTGAAGGTCTTCTTGAAGGGAAGGTCCTCTCGAAGGCAAGGTCCCCTTGTAGTGAAGGCCCCCTTGAAGTGAAGGTCCCCTTGTAGTGAAGGCCCCCT
The DNA here is from genome assembly GCF_905171775.1 of Rana temporaria. Classification (NCBI taxonomy): domain Eukaryota; kingdom Metazoa; phylum Chordata; class Amphibia; order Anura; family Ranidae; genus Rana; species Rana temporaria. Next base: position 2,258,817 of record NC_053501.1, on the reverse strand, counting down.
TGAAGTGAAGGTCCCCTTGTAGTGAAGGTCCCCTTGAAGTGACAGGCCCCCTTGAAGTGAAGGCCCCCTTGTAGTGAAGGTCCTCTTGAAGTGAAGGTCCCCTTGAAGTGAAGGCCCCCTTGTAGTGAAGGTCCCCTTGAAGTGAAGGCCCCCTTGAAGTGAAGGCCCCCTTGTAGTGAAGGTCCCCTTGTAGTGAAGGCCCCCTTGAAGTGAAGGCCCCCTTGTAGTGAAGGCCCCCTTGAAGTGAAGGTCCCCTTGTAGTGAAGGTCCCCTTGAAGTGACTCTTGAAGTGAAGGCCCCCTTGTAGTGAAGGTCCCCTTGAAGTGAAGACCCCCTTGAAGTGAAGGTCCCCTTGAAGTGACAGGTCCCCTTGTAGTGAAGGCCCCCTTGAAGTGAAGGCCCCCTTGAAATGAAGGGCCCCTTGTAGTGAAGGCCCCCTTGAAGTGAAGTTCCCCTTGTAGTGAAGGCCCCCTTGAAGTGAAGGGCCCCTTGTAGTGAAGGCCCCCTTGAAGTGAAGTTCCCCTTGTAGTGAAGGCCCCCTTGAAGTGAAGGCCCCCTTGTAGTGAAGGCCCCCTTGAAGTGAAGGCCCCCTTGAAGTGAAGGTCCCCTTGAAGTGAAGGCCCCCTTGAAGTGAAGGTCCCCTTGTAGTGAAGGTCCCCTTGAAGTGAAGGCCCCCTTAAAGTGAAGGTCCCCTTGTAGTGAATGTCCCCTTGAAGTGAAGGCCCCCTTGAAGTGAAGGCCCCCTTGTAGTGAAGGTCCCCTTGTAGTGAAGGCCCCCTTGAAGTGAAGGCCCCCTTGTAGTGAAGGCCCCCTTGAAGTGAAGGTCCCTTTGTAGTGAAGGTCCCCTTGAAGTGACTCTTGAAGTGAAGGCCCCCTTGTAGTGAAGGTCCCCTTGAAGTGAAGACCCCCTTGAAGTGAAGGTCCCCTTGAAGTGACAGGTCCCCTTGTAGTGAAAGCCCCCTTGAAGTGAAGGCCCCCTTGAAGTGAAGGGCCCCTTGTAGTGAAGGCCCCCTTGAAGTGAAGTTCCCCTTGTAGTGAAGGCCCCCTTGAAGTGAAGGCCCCCTTGAAGTGAAGGGCCCCTTGTAGTGAAGGCCCCCTTGAAGTGAAGTTCCCCTTGTAGTGAAGACCCCCTTGAAGTGAAGGCCCCCTTGTAGTGAAGGCCCCCTTGAAGTGAAGGCCCCCTTGAAGTGAAGGCCCCCTTGAAGTGAAGGTCCCCTTGAAGTGAAGGCCCCCTTGAAGTGAAGGTCCCCTTGAAGTGAAGGGCCCCTTGTAGTGAAGGCCCCCTTGAAGTGAAGTTCCCCTTGTAGTGAAGGCCCCCTTGAAGTGAAGGTCCCCTTGTAGTGAAGGTCCCCTTGTAGTGAAGGCCCCCTTGAAGTGAAGGTCCCCTTGTAGTGAAGGCCCCCTTGTAGTGAAGGTCCCCTTGAAGTGAAGGCCCCCTTGTAGTGAAGGTCTCCTTGTAGTGAAGGTCCCCTTGTAGTGAAGGCCCCCTTGTAGTGAAGGTCCCCTTGAAGTGAAGGCCCCCTTGAAGTGAAGGCCCCCTTGTAGTGAAGGTCCCCTTGTAGTGAAGGTCCCCTTGAAGTGAAGGCCCTCTTGAAGTGAAGGCCCCCTTGAAGTGAAGGTCCCTTTGAAGTGAAGGTCCCCTTGTAGTGAAGGTCCCCTTGTAGTGAAGGTCCCCTTGAAGTGAAGGCCCTCTTGAAGTGAAGGTCCCCTTGAAGTGAAGGCCCCCTTGAAGTGAAGGTCCCCTTGAAGTGAAGGCCCCCTTGAAGTGAAGGTCCCCTTGTAGTGAAGGTCCCCTTGTAGTGAAGGTCCCCTTGAAGTGACTCTTGAAGTGAAGGTCCCCTTGTAGTGAAGTTCCCCTTGTAGTGAAGGTCCCCTTGTAGTGAAGGTCCCCTTGTAGTGAAGGCCCCCTTGAAGTGAAGGTCCCCTTGAAGTGAAGGTCCCCTTGAAGTGAAGGCCCCCTTGTAGTGAAGTTCCCCTTGTAGTGAAGGTCCCCTTGTAGTGAAGGTCCCCTTGAAGTGAAGGCCCCCTTGAAGTGAAGGCCCCCTTGAAATGAAGGTCCCCTTGAAGTGAAGGCCCCCTTGAAGTGAAGGTCCCCTTGAAGTGAAGGCCCCCTTGTAGTGAAGGTCCCCTTGAAGTGAAGGCCCCCTTGTAGTGAAGGTCCCCTTGAAGTGAAGGCCCCCTTGAAGTGAAGGTCCCCTTGAAGTGAAGGCCCCCTTGAAGTGACAGGTCCCCTTGAAGTGAAGGCCCCCTTGTAGTGAAGGCCCCCTTGAAGTTACAGGTCCTCTTGAGGGGAAGGTCCTCTCGAAGTGAAGGTCCCCTTGAAGTGAAGGCCCCCTTGAAGTTACAGGTCCTCTTGAGGGGAAGGTCCTCTCGAAGTGAAGGTCCCCTTGAAGTGAAGGCCCCCTTGAAGTGACAGGCCCCCTTGTAGTGAAGGTCCCCTTGAAGTGACAGGTTCTCTTGAAGTGAAGGTCCTCTTGAAGTGAAGGTCCTCTCGAAGTGAAGGCCCCCTTGAAGTGAAGGTCCCCTTGAAGTGAAGGTCCTCTCGAAGTGAAGGTCCCCTTGAAGTGAAGGTCCCCTTGAAGTGAAGGCCCCCTTGTAGTGAAGGTCCCCTTGTAGTGAAGGCCCCCTTGAAGTGAAGGTCCCCTTGTAGTGAAGGCCCCCTTGAAGTGAAGGTCCCCTTGTAGTGAAGGTCCCCTTGAAGTGAAGGCCCCCTTGAAGTGAAGGTCCCCTTGTAGTGAAGGTCCCCTTGAAGTGAAGGTCCCCTTGTAGTGAAGGTCCCCTTGAAGTGAAGGCCCCCTTGAAGTGACAGGTCCTCTTGTAGTGAAGGTCCCCTTGAAGTGAAGGCCCCCTTGAAGTGAAGGTCCCCTTGAAGTGAAGGCCCCCTTGAAGTGAAGGTCCCCTTGTAGTGAAGGTCCTCTCGAAGTGAAGGCCCCCTTGAAGTGAATGTTCCCTTGAAGTGAAGGCCCCCTTGAAGTGAAGGCCCCCTTGAAGTGAAGGCCCCCTTGAAGTGACAGGTCCCCTTGTAGTGAAGGTCCCCTTGAAGTGAAGGCCCCCTTGAAGTGAAGGTCCCCTTGTAGTGAAGGCCCCCTTGTAGTGAAGGCCCCCTTGTAGTGAAGGTCCCCTTGTAGTGAAGGCCCCTTGTAGTGAAGGCCCCCTTGTAGTGAAGGCCCCCTTGTAGTGAAGGTCCCCTTGTAGTGAAGGTCCTCTCGAAGTGAAGGCCCCCTTGTAGTGAAGGTCCCCTTGTAGTGAAGGCCCCCTTGTAGTGAAGGCCCCCTTGTAGTGAAGGTCCCCTTGTAGTGAAGGTCCTCTCGAAGTGAAGGCCCCCTTGAAGTGAATGTTCCCTTGAAGTGAAGGTCCTCTCGAAGTGAAGGCCCCCTTGAAGTGAAGGCCCCCTTGAAGTGACAGGTCCCCTTGTAGTGAAGGTCCCCTTGAAGTGACAGGTCCCCTTGTAGTGAAGGTCCCCTTGAAGTGAAGGCCCCCTTGAAGTGAAGGCCCCCTTGTAGTGAAGGCCCCCTTGAAGTGACAGGTCCTCTTGAAGTGAAGGCCCCCTTGTAGTGAAGGTCCCCTTGAAGTGACAGGTCCTCTTGAAGTGAAGGCCCCCTTGAAGTGAAGGCCCCCTTGAAGTGACAGGTCCCCTTGTAGTGAAGGTCCCCTTGAAGTGACAGGTCCCCTTGTAGTGAAGGTCCCCTTGAAGTGAAGGCCCCCTTGAAGTGAAGGCCCCCTTGAAGTGAAGGCCCCCTTGAAGTGACAGGTCCCCTTGTAGTGAAGGTCCCCTTGAAGTGACAGGTCCCCTTGTAGTGAAGGTCCCCTTGAAGTGAAGGCCCCCTTGTAGTGAAGGTCCCCTTGTAGTGAAGGCCCCCTTGAAGTGAAGGCCCCCTTGAAGTGAAGGCCCCCTTGTAGTGAAGGCCCCCTTGAAGTGACAGGTCCTCTTGAAGTGAAGGTCCCCTTGAAGTGAAGGTCCCCTTGAAGTGACAGGTCCTCTTTGCTCCACCTTCTCTCGGCATGGCTGGGATGTGGGTGATGCCGCCTGGTTCTCACACTAAGCAGATTCCTGATGCCTCTTAATGCCGACATAAGTGTGATAATGATCGGAGGATTAGGGTAAATACCGATCGGTCAGACGGCGGCCCGAGGAGCGCTCCGCACCAACACGTCATCAGACCGTCTCACCTCACCGTCACCCCCCTCCCCCCCTCGTCTGGCTCTCTAACGCCATGAGACGGCTGAGGTGTGATGTAAAGGTGAAGCAGCTGGACGGTGTAATTATCGCCGATGACGTCATCGCGCGTGGGGGGGGGGGGGGGGTCACACCGCCATTCCCATGTTCTCTGCTTGTCTTAAAGTGGACCCATCATAGGATATATTCCTCATGTGACCCCCCCCCCACCTTGTAAAACAACCCATTCAGTTTAACCCCTTCAATATCGGGCACTTTTACCCCCTTCCTGCCCAGGCCAATTCTCAGCTTTCAGCACTTTGAATGACAATTACACGGTCATGTAACACGGAACACATACGACGTTCTTATCAATTTTTTTTAGACAAATAGAACTTTCTTTAGATAAAATTTAATCACCTCTGGGGGGGAGGGGGGGGGGGTTCCCTGGCTAACACTGACAGGCGTCTCAGCCAATCAGGTTCACCGGTTCTGGTTACCGGTAACCTGATTGGCTGAAGCGTCATCAAGGGCGGGAGAAGACATCGAGGGACAGTGGAAGCAGGGTGGCCGACCCCAGAAAGGTAAGTTCCCGGCGGGGGGCATTTTACAGGGCACAGTGGCGCTTATTTATGGGCATGGTGGTGACAATTGATGGCACAGTGGCTGCGTTTGATGACATGGCACAGTGGTGACAATTGATGGGCACAGTGGCGATAAATGATGGCACAGTGGCTGCGTTTGATGGCATGGTACAGTGGTGACAATTGATGGGCACAGTGGCGATAAATGATGGCACAGTGGCTGCATTTGATGGCATGGTACAGTGGTGACAATTGATAGGCACAGTGGTGATAAATGATGGCACAGTGGCTGCGTTTGATGGCATGGCACAGTGGCTGCGTTTGATGGCATGGCACAGTGGCTGCATTTGATGGCATGGTACAGTGGTGACAATTGATGGGCATAGTGGTGATAAATGATGGCACAGTGGCTGTGTTTGATGGCATGGCACAGTGGCTGCGTTTGATGGCATGGCACAGTGGCTGCATTTGATGGCATGGTACAGTGGCGACAATTGATGGGCACAGTGGTGATAAATGATGGCACAGTGGCTGCGTTTGATGGCACAGTGGTGATAAATGATGGCACAGTGGTGATAAATGATGGCACAGTGGTGATAAATGATGGCATAGTGGCTGCGTTTGATGGCACAGTGGTGATAAATGATGGCACAGTGACTGCGTTTGATGGCATGGCACAGTGACTGCGTTTGATGACATGGCACAGTGGCAACAATTGTTGGCACAGTGGCGACAATTGTTGGTACAGTGGCGACAATTGATGACATGGCACAGTGGTGACAATTGATGGGCACAGTGGCTGTATTTGATGGGCACATTGGCTGTATTTGATGGACACAGTGGCTGCGTTTGATGGGCACAGTGGCTGCGTTTGATGGGCACAGTGGTTGCGTTTGATGGGCACAGTGGCTGCATTTGATGGGCACAGTGGCTGCATTTGATGGGCACAGTGGCAGCGTTTGATGGTCACAGTGGCTGCGTTTGATGGGCACATTGGCTGCGTTTGATGGGCACAGTGGCTGCGTTTGATGGGCACAGTGAGGCTGCAATTGTTTTTTTTTTTTGTTTGTTTGCGCCCCCCAAAACATTTTGAGCACCACCCGCCCCTGGTGAGAGTATATTGTATTGTGGTATATATATATATAAATCCCGGTGCGCTTCTCCTCATGTCTTGTAAATAGAGATTGCCTGGAAGGCTTTGATGTCCCGCGGGCGCTGGAGGCTCTGAGTGTCAACATGGCATATCTGGGGCTGTTTGATGCCGCGTACCACCAGCATTCCGCACCTCCAAGAATGCACAACAGATAAAGTGTATCAAAATAAGTTCTGCATGGATTGGGCAATGTGGCCATCGGTGGAGCGTCTTCTCCATGGCTGCTATCAGTTCATCAATGCAAAGGGGGTGGGCATGGGGGTGCGGAATTCTACCGGGAACCCTCCATGACCTTCACTTCCGTATCTCCAGAATCTCGGCCGAGTCCCAGGGCCGGGAGCTTCCAGGTTTGTCACTGGTCATGTTTTTGGAATAAAAAATTTTTTTTTTTGGGGGGGGGCGCAAACAAACTAAAAATATTGGAAAAAAATGCAGCCACTGTGCCCATGAAATGCAGCCACTGTACCATCAAACGCCGCCTTTGTGCCCATCAAACGCAGCCACTGTGCCATCCAACGCAGCCACTGTGCCCATCAAACGCCGCCACTGTGCCATCAAACGCAGCCACTGTGCCCATCAAACGCAGCCACTGTGCCCATCAAACGCCGCCACTGTGCCATCAAACGCAGCCACTGTGCCCATCAAACGCAGCCACTGTGCCCATCAAACGGCACCACTGTGCCCATCAAACGCCGCCACTGTGCCCATCAAACGCCGCCACTGTGCCATCAAACGCAGCCACTGTGCCCATCAAACGCAGCCACTGTGCCCATCAAACGGCACCACTGTGCCATCAAACGCAGCCACTGTGCCCATCAAACGCAGCCACTGTGCCCATCAAACGCAGCCACTGTGCCATCAAACGCAGCCACTGTGCCCATCAAACGCCGCCACTGTGCCATCAAACGCCGCCACTGTGCCATCAAACACAGCCACTGTGCCCATCAAACGCCACCACTGTGCCATCAAATGCAGCCACTGTGCCCATCAAATGCAGCCACTGTGCCCATCAAATGCCGCCACTGTGCCATCAAACGCAGCCACTGTGCCCATCAAATGCAGCCACTGTGCCCATCAAACGCCGCCACTGTGCCATCAAACGCAGCCACTGTGCCATCAAATGCAGCCACTGTGCCCATCAAATGCAGCCACTGTGCCATCAAATGCAGCCACTGTGCCCATCAAATGCAGCCACTGTGCCCATCAAACGCAGCCACTGTGCCATCAAACGCCGCCACTGTGCCATCAAACGCAGCCACTGTGCCATCAAATGCAGCCACTGTGCCCATCAAATGCAGCCACTGTGCCCATCAAATGCAGCCACTGTGCCATCAAATGCAGCCACTGTGCCATCAAATGCAGCCACTGTGCCCATCAAATGCAGCCACTGTGCCCATCAAACGCAGCCACTGTGCCATCAAACGCCGCCACTGTGCCATCAAACGCAGCCACTGTGCCCATCAAATGCAGCCACTGTGCCCATCAAATGCAGCCACTGTGCCATCAAATGCAGCCACGGTGCCCATCAAATGCAGCCACTGTGCCATCAAATGCAGCCACTGTGTCCATCAAACGCCGCCTTTGTGCCCATCAAACGCAGCCACTGTGCCATCCAACGCAGCCACTGTGCCCATCAAACGCCGCCACTGTGCCATCAAACGCAGCCACTGTGCCCATCAAACGCAGCCACTGTGCCCATCAAACGCCGCCACTGTGCCATCAAACGCAGCCACTGTGCCCATCAAACGCAGCCACTGTGCCCATCAAACGGCACCACTGTGCCATCAAACGCAGCCACTGTGCCCATCAAACGCAGCCACTGTGCCCATCAAACGCAGCCACTGTGCCATCAAACGCAGCCACTGTGCCCATCAAACGCCGCCACTGTGCCATCAAACGCCGCCACTGTGCCATCAAACACAGCCACTGTGCCCATCAAACGCCACCACTGTGCCATCAAATGCAGCCACTGTGCCCATCAAATGCAGCCACTGTGCCCATCAAATGCCGCCACTGTGCCATCAAACGCAGCCACTGTGCCCATCAAATGCAGCCACTGTGCCCATCAAACGCCGCCACTGTGCCATCAAACGCAGCCACTGTGCCATCAAATGCAGCCACTGTGCCCATCAAATGCAGCCACTGTGCCATCAAATGCAGCCACTGTGCCCATCAAATGCAGCCACTGTGCCCATCAAACGCAGCCACTGTGCCATCAAACGCCGCCACTGTGCCATCAAACGCAGCCACTGTGCCATCAAACGCAGCCACTGTGCCCATCAAATGCAGCCACTGTGCCCATCAAATGCAGCCACTGTGCCATCAAATGCAGCCACTGTGCCCATCAAATGCAGCCACTGTGCCATCAAATGCAGCCACTGTGCCCATCAAACGCAGCCACTGTGCCCATCAAACGGCACCACTGTGCCATCAAACGCAGCCACTGTGCCCATCAAACGCAGCCACTGTGCCCATCAAACGCAGCCACTGTGCCATCAAACGCAGCCACTGTGCCCATCAAACGCCGCCACTGTGCCATCAAACGCCGCCACTGTGCCATCAAACACAGCCACTGTGCCCATCAAACGCCACCACTGTGCCATCAAATGCAGCCACTGTGCCCATCAAATGCAGCCACTGTGCCCATCAAATGCCGCCACTGTGCCATCAAACGCAGCCACTGTGCCCATCAAATGCAGCCACTGTGCCCATCAAACGCCGCCACTGTGCCATCAAACGCAGCCACTGTGCCATCAAATGCAGCCACTGTGCCCATCAAATGCAGCCACTGTGCCATCAAATGCAGCCACTGTGCCCATCAAATGCAGCCACTGTGCCCATCAAACGCAGCCACTGTGCCATCAAACGCCGCCACTGTGCCCATCAAATGCAGCCACTGTGCCCATCAAATGCAGCCACTGTGCCATCAAATGCAGCCACTGTGCCCATCAAATGCAGCCACTGTGCCATCAAATGCAGCCACTGTGCCCATCAAACGCAGCCACTGGCAACCCCCTATTTTATTTTTGGCCAATCAGTGCCACCCTCCCGCTTGTCAATTCGCTGCACCCCCCCCCCCGCTTCTCAATTTGTGGCGCCCCCCCCCCCCGCTTCTCAATTTGCGATGGCACCCCTGGTTCTCAATTTGCGATGGCACCCCTGCCCCTCCCAGGTTCTCTGCTCCACCAGGGGGCCCATACCTAAAGCTGTGTAAGGGGCCCAAAAATTCCTGATGGCGGCCCTGCACAGGATGCCCTATTCTTCTGGAGTGAATAAGGCCCCGTTCACACCTAGGCTTATATAAGCCTGTAGTGTGAACGCCGCTGCCGCCCCGACACGCCAGAGGGATGCTTTAGCATTGCCCTCTATGGAGATGGTTCACATCTCCACGCCGAACGCCGGACACCTGACGCCTGCCGCCTGAAAAAAGGTCCCGGACCTTTTTTCAGGCGTCTTTCGGCGTTCGGCTAGGAGATGTGAACCATCTCCATAGAGGGGGTCACAGGCTGCATTCACAATCGCGGCGTTTTGCAATTCGCGGGACAAAACGCTGCGATTCAGTACGCTATAGTGTGAATGCAGCCTAAGTGGCAGCCATCTAGTGGCGTAAACATGTTACTGCAGGGCAAGGCTGGGCACGAAGGGGAGGCTGCCCTGGGCGCAGAGAAGCAAAGAACAGACACAGGGTTGTACACCCATTTTCTATGGCATATATTAACAGGGGGGGGGGGGGGGCGCAATTTAAGATCCTTGCTCAGGATACTTTTTTTTTTTTTTTCACCATTTAACAGGAAAAAAAAACTCACTTGCGTTCTAACCCTTCCCCCGCTCTGCCCATAACTTCATCACCGGACGCCGGCGCTGCATATCTCTCCCTCAGAATGTCATAAGCAGCGAGCCAAGCATTCCACAACATATTACTTCTACAAATCTCTGCCCATTAACGCGCTTCGACTCATTTCACTCGCAAGTTCAACACGAGTGCATTATAATCTCCGCTCCGAACTAATCTTCTCCGGCGCGCAAATCACGCCGTTTTCCATGTAGAGCGCGGCTCGGACAGAACTACGCTGGGTGGGTGGGGGGGGTGGGTTTCCCCTTATAAACTGCGCTCAGGGCCGCCATTAGGGAGGTACAGGCATTACACCTGTAAGGGGCCCAATGGTCCCCAGGGGCCTGGCTGGCCCCCTCTGATTTTTAATTTTTTTATTTGCATTACACCTGTAAGGGGCCCGGCTGGCCCCCCTCCTGTTTTTTTGCATTACACCTGTAAGGGGCCCAATGGTCCCCTGGAGGGCCCGGCTGGCCCCACTCTCGTTTTTTATTTTTTTTGCATTACACCTGTAAAAGGCCCAATGGTCCCCAGGGGCCCGGCTGGCCCCCCTCCCGTTTTATTTTTATTTTTTTGCATTACCTCTGTAAGGAGCCCGATGGTCCCCAGGGGCCCGGCTGGCCCCCCTCTCTTTGTTTTGGACCCTTCCCCCGCTTATTATTTATTATCTTGAGTGGGGAGAGAAGAGATTACACTTCCTGGTTCTTTGCTCCAGGGGGGGGGCCCTGCCTAAAGCTGTATAAGGGCCCCCAAAATTTGTGATGGCTGCCCTGATTGCGCTACCTGCCGGCCCTTTGCATCAGTTTGCGTGCACCACCAGCCAGCGTGGGCCCCTCCCCCCGTGTGAAAATCCGGAACCTGCAAACACTCAGGCCCAGTGAATCCGAAGCTGGCAGGAGATCGGCATATTTTGCGGTTCGTATGGCGATCGGAGAGAAGAGATAAGATCCCAAGTAAACAGAAGCACTCCTCCGGCCCTCTTGGAAGTTGGTGAAGTGCCCACAGAATCTGCTGATAAGGTCCCATCTGTGAAAACAAAGGCGCCGGCGCCGTTCTCATGCACTTCAGCCAGAGATTTTCCCTTTTCTGGACCGTCTTGTTATTCCTTCCCACCAGAGAAGAGAACCGAAGGATGGGGAGTTCCTTCTTAGGACACAACGATCGGGGGCAGGGCCGCCATCAGGGGAGGTACAGGCAGTACACCTGTAAGGGGCCCGGAGGTCCCCAGGGGCCCGGATTGGCAACCCCCTATTTTTTTTTTTTCTTTTGTTTGTCAGCACCCAAAGCCCCCCCTCTCTGACCTGTAAGGGACCTGGATGGCAACCCCCCTGCTTCTCAATTCGCGACACCCCCCCCACCCCGCTTCTCAACTTGTGCCCCCCGCGCTTGTCAATTAGCTGCACTCCCCCCGGTTTTCAATTCGCGTAGGCTGGAACCCCCACCGAACAGAAAGCCTCGCGCCCCCATGGCCGTCGCCCCCAAACAGAAAGCCTCACCCCCCGCAGCCTGGCCAGAGCCCCCCGAACTGAAAGCCTCACATCCCTCACGGTCAGAGCCCCTAAACAGTAAGCCCCAACCTCCCCGTTGCCGGAGCCCCCCGAACAGAAAACCTCACCCCCCCGTGGGCGGAGCCCCCTGAACAGAAAGCCTCACCCCCTCGTGGCCGGAGCCCCCTGAACAGAAAGCCTAACCCCCCTCGTGGGCGGAGCCCCCCTGAACAGAAAGACTAACCCCCGTGGGCGTTGCCCCTGAACAGAAAACCTCACCCACCTCCCATGGCCGGAGCCCCCCGAACAGAAAGCCTCATCCCTCGCGGCCAGAGCCTCCTGAACAGAAAGCCTCTCCCCCCCCCCAAGCCCCACGAACAGAAAACCTCACCCCTCGCGGCCAGAGCCCCCTGAACAGAAAGCCTCACCCCCCCATGGCCGGAGCCCCCTGAACAGAAAGCCTCACCCCCCCGTGGCTGGAACACCCACCGAACAGAAAGGCTCACCCCCCCGTAGCCATCGCCCCCCCGAACAGAAAGCCTCACGTCCCCCGTGGGCGGAGCCCCTGAACAGAAAGCCTTACCCCCGCGGGCGTTGCCCCCGAACAGAAAACCTCACCCACCTCCCATGGCCGGAGCTCCCCGAACAGAAAGCCTCATCCCTCCCCCACTGCCATCTCCCCCCCAAACAGAAAGCCTCACCCCTTGCAGCCACAGCCCCCTGAACAGAAAGCTTCACCCCCCCCTGGAGCCCCCCAAACAGAAAACCTTACCCCCCATGGCCGGAGCCCCCTGAACAGAAAGCCTCACCCCCCCGCAGCCATGGACCCCCCGGACAGAAAGCCCCACCCCCCTGTGGTCAGAGCCCCCCGCGCGGCTGTCGTCCAACCAAACAGAAAGCCGCCCCCCCTCGTGGTCGGAGCCCCCTGAACAGAAAGCCCCCCCCCCGGCGGTGCCCCCCAACAGAAAGCCTCACCCCCCCCCCCCATGGTCGGAGCCCCCCAACAGAAAGCCTCATCCCCCCCGGGCCGCGCACGTTGCTTGCGCTCGCAAAACCTCCCAGCATGACGGAGTGCGAGTCATGTCATCGGAGAAACCTCCACCAGCGACATGTATAGAAAAACAGCAGATGTTCCGTGAAGTAAAGCGCGTCGCTCACGCCAAGACGCTGGAAAACAACATTCATTTCCTTCGCTCTTTGATAACGATGATGTCATGCAGTTAATAGGAAGTGCCTGTCATTCTCTTTTATTGTAGAAAGCCGAAGGGGCCCCGCCGCCGCCGCCCTCCGCCCGCCGAACGCCAAAACTTTAATTAAGCCGCTTTTTAATTTTGTGGAACGCATGCAAATCGCAGGCTGAGCTCACTTCTAATGATTTTGCCTTTTTTTAATCCCGTGAATTATCCGGGGTGGTGGAGCGTAATCGCGCCGCAGCACCTGCAAAAACAAGCGCCTGAGCGATGTCATAGCGATAACTCAGCGGCCAATTAGGACGCGCCATTGTAACGTAATCCAGGCTGGGGTGGAATTTAGGTGACTATTACACGTGTGACGGGCCCCCGGGGGGGGGGCAAAGAAAAATATCACAACGAATGACCCCAGAAATGAACGTTCACCTGCTGACCAGCCAAGGCGGCAAAAACTATTTAAAGGGCGCGTCCAGAAAAAACAAAACACAGATGTCGGCGCCGACACATTTTATTACAAGCGGAATTCTAAGACGCATTTCTTTCTTTTTTCTGGGGGTGTCGGATCCTTTGTTGGGGGGTTTTTATTGCCCTCTTTTGTATCACTGAGAGAGGAAACGGGGGGAACTCTCCCCAATGGGAAAACAGCAGAAAGTAAAGGAGGGTGAGCGAGGGGTTAGAACCTCAGTCGTTTGCAGTCTGCGGCCCCTTTGGGGAGAACTTCCCTCACTTCCTGCTAAAGTCAAAGAGACAGGAAGTGAGAACCCCCACCCCTTGTCTATAGCTAGCAATGGCCCCCACACACACCCTGGTGTGGGGCAAACGTACTTCCCAGCCTCCCACAATGCAATGCTCAGCACCAGAGAGCATCACATTGGTGGTGGTGGTGATGGTGGTAGTGATGATGGCGGTGATTATAACAATGATGGTGATAATACGGAGGTTGTGATGGTAAAGGCAGTGGTGGTGATGGTGTTAATGACAGCAATGACATTGGAGATGATGGTGATGGAGGTGGTAATGACAATGATAGTGATGGTGGTGGAGGGGATGGCTGTGGTGGTGGCGACAGAGGTGGTAATAGCAGTGGTGGTGATAGTGGTGATGGTGGTAATGACAGTGAAGGTGATGATGGTGGTCCACAGAGGTAATGGCAGTGGAGGTGGTGATGGATCAACAACATTTATATGATGGTGGTGGAGGTGGTGGCAGTAGTTGTGATGGTGGTGGAGGCGGTGGCAGTAGTTGTGATGGTGATGGTGGTGGAGGTGGTGGCAGTAGTTGTGGTGATGGTGGAGGCGGTGGCAGTAGTTGTGATGGTGATGGTGGTGGAGGTGGTGGCAGTAGTTGAGGTGATGGTGGAGGTGGTGGCAGTAGTTGAGGTGATGGTGGAGGTGGTGGCAGTAGTTGAGGTGATGGTGGAGGCGGTGGCAGTAGTTGTGATTGTGATGGTGGTGGAGGCGGTGGCAGTAGTTGTGGTGATGGTGGAGGTGGTGGCAGTAGTTGTGATTGTGATGGTGGTGAAGGCGGTGGCAGTAGTTGTGATGGTGATGGTGGTGGAGGTGGTGGCAGTAGTTGAGGTGATGGTGGAGGTGGTGGCAGTAGTTGAGGTGATGGTGGAGGCGGTGGCAGTAGTTGTGATGGTGATGGTGGTGGTGGTGGTGGCAGTAGTTGTGATGGTGGTGGAGGCGGTGGCAGTAGTTGTGATGGTGGTGGAGGTGGTGGCAGTAGTTGTGGTGATGGTGGAGGTGGTGGCAGTAGTTGTGATTGTGATGGTGGTGAAGGCGGTGGCAGTAGTTGTGATGGTGATGGTGGTGGAGGTGGTGGCAGTAGTTGAGGTGATGGTGGAGGTGGTGGCAGTAGTTGAGGTGATGGTGGAGGCGGTGGCAGTAGTTGTGATGGTGATGGTGGTGGTGGTGGTGGCAGTAGTTGTGATGGTGATGGTGGTGGCGGTGGCAGTAGTTGTGATGGTGGTGGAGGTGGTGGCAGTAGTTGTGGTGATGGTGGAGGTGGTGGCAGTAGTTGTGATTGTGATGGTGGTGGAGGTGGTGGCAGTAGTTGAGGTGATGGTGATAGTGGAGGCGTTGGAAGTAGTTGTGGTGGCGGAGGCGGTTGCAGTAGTTGTGATATACATGAGTTGTAGGTGCTGCACACCCCATTTTTGTTGTAATGAATGGAAGATCCCTCAAGGGGTTTTCTCCACCACAACTACTGTAACCACCACGACCACCATCACCACAACTACTACCACCACCATCACCTCAACTACTGCCACCACCTCCACCACCATCACAACTACTGCCACCGCCTCCACCATCACCACAACTACTGCCACCGCCTCCACCATCACCACAACTACTGCCACCGCCTCCACCATCACCACAACTACTGCCACTGCCTCCACCATCACCACAACTACTGCCACCACCTCCACCACCATAACAACTACTGCCACCACCTCCACCACCATCACAACTACTGCCACCACCACCACCACCATAACAACTACTGCCACCACCTCCACCACCATAACAACTACTGCCACCACCTCCACCACCATAACAACTACTGCCACCACCACCACCACCATAACAACTACTGCCACCACCTCCACCACCATCACAACTACTGCCACCACCACCACCACCATAACAACTACTGCCACCACCACCACCACCATAACAACTACTGCCACCACCTCCACCACCATAACAACTACTGCCACCACCTCCACCACCATAACAACTACTGCCACCACCACCACCACCATAACAACTACTGCCACCACCACCACCATCACAACTACTGCCACCACCTCCACCACCATAACAACTACTGCCACCACCACCACCACCATAACAACTACTGCCACCACCACCACCATCACAACTACTGCCACCACCTCCACCACCATAACAACTACTGCCACCACCACCACCACCATAACAACTACTGCCACCACCACCACCATCACAACTACTGCCACCACCACCACCATCACAACTACTGCCACCTCCTTCACTGCCATCACAAAGCTTAAAGCTGAAAATTGGCCTGGGCAGGAAAGCGAGGGGGGGGGAGTGCCCCCCGTTATGGAAGTGGTTAAAGGTAAAATTCCATCAGTGTCCCGTCTTTCTCTTCTTTTAAAAAGAAATCCGACAAGCGCGGTCATATGACTCGGCGACTCGGCGGTGCTGGAAAAGGGGTCGGGAGATAAAACGCCAATCGGCACTGAATCGGCGTATCCCGTTTTGTCTCATATCCTGTCCTCTCCTTATCTCCTCCGTCCTCTCTTCACTTTTCAGAACCTGCAACTTGTGAACAACAAACAGCTCAGCAGGCCAGATAAGAAGATTCCGGAACCCCCGGAGTATCGGCTCGGCGCTCTCACGGCTTTGTGTTCTTTCCTAACAAATACGGCCGTGTCCTGGGAATTAAACCCGATCCCTTGTTAGTCTTCCGGCATCAACCGCGGCTTTGTTACGCCAGATAACCGCGCATCGATACTAGAAGGTGAAAAGGAGATATGGAAGTCATGTGGTCTGATGACCCCGAAAATAAAAATTTCCATGAAAGGCCAAAAAAACAATTTAATCAAAATGTCCAAAAAATTTGGACACAAACTACAGGCGAGTTTTCCAAAAAGACGACCTGTGGTCCCCATGATTTGTTTGCAGGGCCGCCATCAGGGGGGGTACAGGCAGTACACCTGTAAGGGGCCCGGATGGCAACCCCCCCTTTTTTTCTTAATATAATTATATGTATATATAAATTTATTTATTTTTATTAAAGGGCCCAAAGGTCCCCAGGGTCCCGGATGGCAACCCCCCCTTTTTTTATATATAATTATATATATATATATTTATTTATTTTTATTAAAGGGCCCAGAGGTCCCCAGGGTACCGGATGGCAACCCCCCCTTTTTTTGAATATAATTATATGTATATATATATATTTATTTATTTATTTATTTATTTTTATTAAAGAGCCCAGAGGTCCCCAGGGTCCCGGATGGCAACCCCCCTTTTTTTTATATATAATTATATGTATATATATATTTATTTATTTATTTATTTTTATTAAAGGGCCCAGAGGTCTCCAGGGTCCCGGATGGCAACCCCCCCTTTTTTTATATATAATTTTATGTATATATATATATTTATTTATTTTTATTAAAGGGCCCAGAGGTCCCCAGGGTCCCGGATGGCAACCCCCCTTTTTTTTATATATAATTATATGTATATATATATTTATTTATTTATTTATTTTTATTAAAGGGCCCAGAGGTCTCCAGGGTCCCGGATGGCAACCCCCCCTTTTTTTATATATAATTTTATGTATATATATATATATTTATTTATTTTTATTAAAGGGCCCAGAGGTCCCCAGGGTCCCGGATGGCAACCCCCCCTTTTTTTTATATATATAATTATATGTATATATATATTTATTTATTTTTATCAAAGGGCCCAGAGGTCCCCAGGGTCCCGGATTGCAACCCCCCCTTTTTTTTTATATAATTATATGTATATATATATATATTTATTTATTTTTATTAAAGGGCCCAGAGGTCCCCAGGGTCCCGGGTGGCAACCCCCCCTTTTTTTTATATAATAATATGTATTTATTTATTTTTATTAAAGGGCCAAGAGGTCCCCAGGGTCCCGGATGGCAACCCCCCCCCTTTTTTTTATATAATTATATGTATATATATATATATTTATTTATTTTTATTAAAGGGCCCAGAGGTCTCCAGGGTCCCAGATGGCAACCCCCCCTTTTTTTATATATAATTATATGTATACATATTTATTTATTTTTATTAAAGGGCCCAGAGGTCCCCAGGGTCCCGGATGGCAACCCCCCCTTTTTTTATATATAATTATATGTATATATATATATTTATTTATTTTTATTAAAGGGCCCAGAGGTCCCCAGGGTCCCTGATGGCAACCCCCCCCCCCTTTTTTTTAAATATATCTATATGTATAAATTTATTTATTTTTATTAAAGGGCCCAAAGGTCCACAGGGTCCCGGATGGCAACCCCCCCTTTTTTTATATATATAATTATATGTATATATATATATATTTATTTATTTTTATTAAGGGGCCCAAAGGTCCCCAGGGTCCCGGATGGCAACCCTCCCTTTTTTTTATATATAATTATATGTATATATATATTTATTTATTTTTATCAAAGGGCCCAGAGGTCCCCAGGGTCCCGGATGGCAACCCCCCCTTTTTTTAATATAATTATATGTATATATTTATTTATTTTTATTAAAGGGCCCAGAGGTCCCCAGGGTCCCGGATGGCAACCCCCCCTTTTTTTTAATATAATTATATGCATATATTTATTTATTTTTATTAAAGGGCCCAGAGGTCCCCAGGGTCCTGGATGGTAACCCCCCTTTTTTTATATATATAATTATATGTATATATATATATATATTTATTTTTATTAAAGGGCCCAGAGGTCCCCAGGGTCCCTGATGGCAACCCTCCCTTTTTTTGAATATAATTATATGTATATATATATATATTTTTTTTTTAAAGGGCCCAGAGGTCCCCAGGGTCCCAGATGGCAACCCCCCTTTTTTTTATATATAATTCTATGTATATGTATATATTTATTTATTTTTATTAAAGGGCCCAGAGGTCCCCAGGGTCCCGGATGGCAACCCCCCCCTTTTTTTTATATATATATTTTTTTTGTTTTCATTAAAGGGCCCAGAGGTCCCCAGGGGGCCCCGGATGGCAACCCCCATTTAAAAAAAAGAGATACACCAGGGGGCTTTAAATTTCAGATCTCAACTCCAAGTCCTGCCTTCCGTGGGGTAGATTCAGGTACAGCTGTTCGCTCCTTACAGAGGCGCAGTGTACCCTTTTTACCCTGCGCCTACGCAAATTATTTGCGCTACGCTTCATTCACGAAGCAGTAGCCACGTAATTTGTGTGGGCGCTCTGGCAAAATGCCCTGCGTAAGGGCGCCTAATGTAAGTGATCCCGTAGGGGGCGGGAATCATTTAAATTAGGCGCGTTCCCGCGCCGAGCGTAGAGCGCATGCTCCGTCGGGAAACTTTCCCGACGTGCATTGCGGTAAATGACGTCGCAAGGACGTCATTTGCTTCAAAGTGAACGTGAATGGCGTCCAGGGCCATTCACGATTCACTTACGCAAACGACGTAAAATTTAAACCTCGCGACGCAGGAACGACGGGTATCCTTAGCATTGGCTGCCCCTGCTTTTAGCATGTGCAGCCTTACGCGAAACCCGACGTACGCAAACTACGTAAACTGCATACGCAGGGCTTGCGTAACGTTGTGAATCGGCGTTAGTATGCAATTTGCATACTCTACACTGACCACAACGGGAACGCCACCTAGCGGCCAACGTAAGAATGCAGCCTAAGATATGCGGGCATAAGAGCCTTATGCCGCGCATATCTTAGGCTGTAGTCGGCGTAACGAGCTCTCTGAATCAGGAGAACTCTTTACGCCGGAGCAAGTAAGCAATTGCGCTGTGTAACTATGGTTACGCAGACGCAATTGCTACCTGAATCTACCCCCTTGTATTTAGGCCCAGCGCTCTACCGACGCATCTCCTGTCATATTGTACATCCTGTATTGGCTTAATTACCCCCCCGACCGTTATCCATTGTGCGGAGCTCTGTCCATATTTGCCGGTATTAACATTCCTGGGGATTGGGTTGTGTCCGTTCTCCATCCATAGACACGAATGCCGGTCATTACACGCTGACTCGCCGCCGCTCTAGTACGGCCGTCTCCTTCATTAGGATAATAATGGAGTCTGTTTACTGATGGGCCCATTACATGGGCAGACCGCGTGGGATGATCTGCGGCTTAACACAATGGCTTGTTGTCATTCCTATTGTGTCCGTGTTTAGTGACTACGAGATTTAAAGAGAGGGGGGTGGGGGGCTGCTCATCCCCTCTCAGGGGGTTAATGGGGCACTTAGGACCAGGCTCAGCGACAAATATGCCCCTTATCAGGCAGTCCTGATTAGATTACGGGTTTGTTGGTCCTCCTTGCACAATCCTGACTATTTCCTGGCCATGATAACGGCAATAAAGAGACCCTGTCACCGACCAAAAAACCTGAATCTGCTGGGCCTGCCGACACACAGCCATCCCATCCAGTGTTGCCAACCGCCCAGAGGCGTAGCTAGGGGGGTGCGGGGGGTGCGGTCCGCACCAGGTGACACCTGCTAGAGGGGTGACACCATCCCGTTTTTTATTTTTAGCTGACATGCCCAGCCTGCCCTGTGTAATCCCAGCCTGCCCTGTACCACCCCAGTCTGCTCTGTGCCACCCCAGCCTGCCCTTTACCACCCCAGCCTGCCATGTACCACCCCAGCCTGCTCTGTACCCCCCCAAACAGCCCTGTACCACCGCAGCCTGCCCTGTACCACCCAGCCTGCCCTGTGCCACCCCAGCCTGCCCTGTACCACCCCAGCCTGCCCTGTACAACCCCAAACTTTCCCATTCCCTGTGCCACCGTAACTTGCCCTGTACCACCCCAACCTGCCCTATGCCACCATAACTTGCCCTATACCACCCCAACCTGCCCAATGCCACCCTAACTTGCCCTGTATCACCCCAACCTTTTGCATGCCATCCCAACTTGCCCTATGCCACCCTAACTTGCACTATACCACCCCAACCTGCCCTATACCACCCTAAGTTGCCCTATACCACCCCAACCTGCCCTATGCAACCCTAACTTGCCCTATACCACCCCAAACAACCCTATATCACCCCAACATGCCCTATATCACCCCAACATGCCCTATACCACCCTAACCTGTCCTATACCACCTCCACTACACCAACCTGCCACTATACCACTCTATACTACCCTAACCTGCCACTATACTGCCCTATACTCTCATTTACAGGGGCTGGTTTGGGGTGCGCCCCGTGCCCGTGCGCTGCCTGCTTGGTGCTGGGCAGCCTAGACAGAGGGGGGTGACACCATGTTTTACCGCACCGGGTGACACCAACCCTAGTGACGCCACTAAACATTTGCTGCGCCTCCTAATAGCAGGAGCAGCGTTACGACGAAAACGAGTTACGCAAACGACGTAAAAAACTACCGCCGGGCGCACGTACGTTTTGTGAATCGGCGTATCTAGGTAATTAGCATATTCTACGCCGACAACAACTGAAGCGCCCCTAGCGGCCAAAGTGATATTGCACACAATTCTACGCCGCCGCAATCAAGTTACGTCGGTGGAGGAAGCCTATTTTTTCAGCATGACTGCCTTTGTGAATCGGCGTAACGCTACGCGGGCGCGGAATTCAAATTACGGCTGCGTATCTGGAGGATACGCCGCCGCAAAAGGTACCTGAATCTACCCCACTGATCCCATCTAATACCGCCCCCCACCTCCGGGTCGGTCCGCTCCAGCTACCCCCCCCCCCCCCAAAGTGTAACCGGTGAGCGGTCCGGCTCTCAACCACAAAGGAACAAGGATGGGCGACCCCCACACTGAGGCCAAAGAAACGGGTGGCACAAGGAGTGACATCACATCCAAGATGGCGGCACCCAGCGGCAGTCTCGCGTCTTTTGTAGGTCTACGCGAGGCAAACGCAGAAAATACAATAAGGGGCAGATTCTCGTAGATCGCCGCGGCGCAACGTATCTCATTTACGTTACGCCGCCGCAAGTTTTACGGGCAAGTGCTTGATTCACAAAGCACTTGCCTCTAAAGTTGCGGTGGCGTAAATCCCCTGGCGCAAGCCCGCCTAATTCAAATGACCTGGGTAGGGGGCGTGGATCATTTAAATTAGGCGCGTTCCCGCGCCGATCGTACTGCGCATGCGCCGTCCCTAAAATTTCCCGACGTGCAAGGACATCATTGGTTTTGACGTTAACGTAAATGGCGTCCAGCGCCATTCACGGACGGCTTACGCAAACAACGTAAATTTTCAAATTTCCACGCGGGAACGACGGCCATACTTAACATTGACTGTGCCTCATATATCCAGGGGCAACCTTACGCGTCGCAAATCTAACGTAAACGTCGTAACTTCACTGCATCAACCGCGCGAGTACGTTCGGGAATTCGCGTATTTTGCTAATTTGCATACTCGATCGGGAAAACGACGGAGGCGACACCCAGCAGCGAAAAAAAAATTGCATTTAAGTTCCGACGGCGTGAGAGACTTACGCCTGTCGGATCTAATGGTTATCTATGCGTAACTGATTCTAAGAATCGGGCGCATAGATACGACGGCCCAGATTAGGACTTACGACGGTGCACATGGCGTTGCGCCGTCGTAAGCCCTTTCAGAATCTGGGCCTAAATGCTCAAATATTCTTATAGCAAGTTTTTATTTTTGGGCAGTTTTGGTAACTCTTTGTTGGCGCCCAAATCTTCTCCCAGCGCCGGAGACTCCTCGGCGGCAGTGAAAGGGTTAGCTGGCGCGGCAGAGGCGCTCATTTGCATTCCAATGTTTGGTTATTGATTACTTAAGCAAATAGCTTGTCTAATTAGTGAGATCCAGGCCTGCAGGGCTAACCTTTTATCAGATGCCCCCTCCTCGCTCGCCCCTCCCCCCCATTGCCCGGCGCAGAGTATCTGTTGCTGAGATGCTGCAGGACATGTCGCTTGTTGTGCTAATGATCAGATCACAAACAAATCACCATTAGCTAAATGCTGCCGTGTCTGAGGAGATTACACTTCTGCTTGGCTTACAAATAATTAGTTGGATCTTCTAGTGATTGTCTAGGGATGACCCCGAGACACGGGGGGGTCCGAGCCGAGAGCAGGCCAGTCCGCGCTCATGTCACCTGCCAAGGTGCTCATAGCAGCCTAAGGTGGTTGCAGGAACCATAGACACCAGGTGTGCAGGAGCCATAGGCACCAGGTTTGCAGGAACCATAGACGCCAGGTGTGCAGGAACCATAGGCACCATAGACACCAGGTGTGCAGGAACCATAGGCACCATAGACGCCAGGTGTGCAGGAACCATAGGCACCATAGACGCCAGGTGTGCAGGAACCATAGGCGCCAGGTGTGCAGGAACCATAGGCACCATAGACACCAGGTGTGCAGGAACCATAGGCACCATAGACACCAGGTGTGCAGGAACCATAGACACCAGGTGTGCAGGAACCATAGACGCCAGGTGTGCAGGAGCCATAGGCACCATAGACACCAGGTGTGCAGGAACCATAGACAGCAGGTGTGCAGGAACCATAGACAGCAGGTGTGCAGGAACCATAGACGCCAGGTGTGCAGGAACCATAGACGCCAGGTGTGCAGGAACCATAGGCACCATAGACACCAGGTGTGCAGGAACCATAGGCACCATAGACACCAGGTGTGCAGGAACCATAGGCACCATAGACACCAGGTGTGCAGGAACTATAGGCACCATAGACGCCAGGTGTGCAGGAACCATAGGCACCATAGACACCAGGTGTGCAGGAACCATAGGCACCATAGACACCAGGTGTGCAGGAACCATAGGCACCATAGACACCAGGTGTGCAGGAACCATAGACACCATAGACACCAGGTGTGCAGGAACCATAGGCACCATAGACACCAGGTGTGCAGGAACCATGGGCACCAGGTGTGCAGGAACCATAGACGCCAGGTGTGCAGTAACCATAGGCACCAGGTGTGCAGGAACCATAGGCACCAGGTGTGCAGGAACCATAGACACCAGGTGTGCAGGAACCATAGGCACCAGGTGTGCAGGAACCATAGGCACCAGGTGTGCAGGAACCATAGACACCAGGTGTGCAGGAACCATAGGCACCAGGTGTGCAGGAACCATAGACACCAGGTGTGCAGGAACCATAGACACCAGGTGTGCAGGAACCATAGGCACCATAGACACCAGGTGTGCAGGAACCATAGGCACCATAGACGCCAGGTGTGCAGGAACCATAGGCACCATAGACACCAGGTGTGCAGGAACCATAGGCACCATAGACACCAGGTGTGCAGGAACCATAGGCACCATAGACACCAGTTGTGCAGGAACCATAGGCACCACAGACACCAGGTGTGCAGGAACCGTAGGCACCATAGACACCAGGTGTGCAGGAACCATAGGCACCAGGTGTGCAGGAACCATAGACGCCAGGTGTGCAGGAACCATAGGCACCATAGACGCCAGGTGTGCAGGAACCATAGGCACCATAGACGCCAGGTGTGCAGGAACCATAGATGCCAGGTGTGCAGGAACCATAGGCACCATAGACACCAGGTGTGCAGGAACCATAGATGCCAGGTGTGCAGGAACCATAGGCATCATAGACACCAGGTGTGCAGGAACCATAGGCACCATAGACACCAGATGTGCAGGAACCATAGGCACCATAGACACCAGGTGTGCAGGAACCATAGGCACCATAGACACCAGGTGTGCAGGAAACATAGGCATCAGGTGTGCAGGAACCATAGGCACCATAGACACCAGGTGTGCAGGAACTATAGGCACCATAGACGCCAGGTGTGCAGGAACCATAGGCACCATAGACACCAGGTGTGGAGGAAAGATAGGCACCATAGACACCAGGTGTGCAGGAACCATAGACACCATAGACACCAGGTGTGCAGGAAGCATAGGCACCATAGATGCCAGGTGTGCAGGAACCATAGGCGCCATAGATGCCAGGTGTGCAGGAACCATAGGCACCATAGATGCCAGGTGTGCAGGAAACATAGGCACCAGGTGTGCAGGAACCATAGGCACCATAGACACCAGGTGTGCAGGAACTATAGGCACCATAGATGCCAGGTGTGCAGGAACCATAGGCACTGGATATGCAGGCACCATAGATGCTAGGTGTGCAGGAACCATAGGCACCATAGATGCCAGGTGTGCAGGAACCATAGGCGCCATAGATGCCAAGTGTGCAGGAACCATAGGCACCTCTCTGGGAACGCCCACTGACAACAATGGCTGGTGGGAGGGACCGGACTGACACCCACCCATCAAAGCGTTTTAATATTTGCATAACTCCTCCCAAGGACTGAGGGCTCATGAGAGGAGTACTGAGGCCAGGGGGAGGGGTCATAGTATGATTTCAGGAAGCTATGTACAGCCCTGTGCTGGCTCCTCCCACCAGCCATGATCTGCCTGCATTGCATAGAGAAGCACAGAGACCCGGTGATGATGTCGCCGGGACTAAAATAAGGAAATGTAATGAAAATGGAAAGACTTATTTATAAATGTCTTTATCATGTAGATGGGGGAGGGGGAACCAGGGAGGGCAAATCATGCTTCAGCTTTTGTATACATTTGTTGTATTCCCCTCCCCCCATGGCGGAGAAGCGGAGAAGGCGACGCAGACTTTGTTTTCTCTGATTTTGTTTTGTTTCGCTCTTCGCAGAGTTTCACGCTTGGCTGTGCGCGGAACGCGATGTTGTCTGTTAGACTTAGAGAGCGGCACTCAAGCCGCAACAAATCCCCGCGACACGGCGGTCTGCCGATAAGTAAAAACACGAGCGCCGCGGACGTGCCGGCACGGGCCGCGTAATGGGGCGCGTTCACAGGTATCTGCGCCGAGCGGCTGCTCAACGCCCGGAAATCACCCCGAGGGTCTGCTGACAGACAGCGCCGCCGAAAATGGATCCAAACTCAGGAACAACAATGGAACATGTTCTGCTTTACCAGCCCCTTCATGTGGTAGCTGCATTCGTTTTCATTTTTCAGGCTTTTCCCCTTTTCCACATGCTGAGACTTCCTGTCCTTGGGTGGCAACGCTCACCCTAACACTAACCCCTAACCCCTAATGCCTAACCCTAACCCCTAACCCTAACACTAACCCCTAACCCCTAATGCCTAACCCTAACCCCTAACCCTAACACTAACCCCTAACCCCTAATGCCTAACCCTAACCCCTAACCCTAACCCTAACACTAACCCCTAACCCCTAATGCCTAACCCTAACCCCTAACCCCTAACGCCTAATGCCTAACCCTAACCCTACCCCTAATGCATACCCATACCCCTAACCCTAACGCCTAACCCCTAACCCGAACCCCTAACTCTAATGCCTAACCCCTAACCCTAACCCATAACCCTAACCCTAACCCCTAACAATACCCCTAACCCTAATGCCTAACCCTAACCCTAACCCTAACGCCTAATGCCTACCCTAACCCCTAACCCTAACCCTAACCCTACCCCTAACACGTACCCTAACCCCTAACCCTAATGCCTAACCCCTAACCCCTAACGCCTACCCTAACCCCTAACCCTAATGCCTAACCCCTAACCCTAACTCCTAACCCTAACCCCTAACCCTAATGCCTAACCCCTAACCCTAACCCCTAACCCTAACCCCTACCCTAACCCTAATGCCTAACCCCTAACCCTAACCCTAATGCCTAACCCCTAACCCCTAACCCTAATGCCTAACCCCTAACCCTAACGCCTAATGCCTACCCTAACCCCTAACCCTAACCCTAACCCTAATGCCTAACCCCTAACCCTAACGCCTAATGCCTACCCTAACCCCTAACCCTAACGCCTAATGCCTACCCTAACCCCTAACCCTAACCCTAACCCTAACGCCTACCCTAACCCCTAACCCTAACGCCTAATAGTGTTGAGCAGAATATGACATATTCGATTTCGCGATATATCTCGAATATATATTCGAATATTCGAGATATATTCGCTAAATTCGAATATTCGTGATATTTTATCGAAATTAATTGAATGCGATTTTTCGCTATTGCGAATGCGAAAATAATTGCGATTTTTTAATAACTGCGGTAGGAGCGCTCTGATTGGCTTAGAATATTCGTGATATTTTATCGAAATATCGCAACATGCGAATGCGATATTTATTGCGCAATTTCGAGATATGCTGGAGGAGCGCTCTGATTGGCTCAGAATATTCGTGATATTTTATCGAAATATCGCAACATGCGAATGCGATATTTATTGCGCAATTTCGAGATATGCTGGAGGAGCGCTCTGATTGGCTCAGAATATTCGTGATATTTTATCGAAATATCGCAACATGCGAATGCGATATTTATTGCGCAATTTCGAGATATGCTGGAGGAGCGCTCTGATTGGCTCAGAATATTCCTGATATTTTATCGAAATATCGCAACATGCGAATGCGAAATTTATTGCAGATATTTCGAAAACTGCTGTAGCAGCACTCTGAAATCGAATATGTATGATATTTTAACCAAAATACATATTGCGATTGCGATTTTTCGATCGCGCATGCGCAATTGCGCGAACAACACGCGACCATTTCCTGGAGCCTTGCCAGTTTCCCAATATTACAGCAACATGGTGGGAAGCAATTTCTCAAAGTCTGAGGAAAAGTTGCTGATTTGTGTAAGTATTTTGACCACTGTTATTTCATCATCTTCAACTGCATTTAAGTCTAGTTTAAAAGTTAGTATATATGATCAGATATTAGTATTTAACCAAAAATGTGTCTCCTGCTTTTACAAAACTACAAGTCACAGCATGCCTGGACAGCTGCAGACACCCTGGTTGTCAAATGTGTATTTAGGCACTTTTCCTTGTTATTTAGCATAATGAATTTAAATTTTTTTTGGACATAGGACGTATGCGAACGTCCTGACTTCAGTGTCCTCAAGGCCCAAGGACGTTCGAATACATATTGCCCTTTAGATGTTGCAGAACTACAACTTCCAGCATGCCTGGGAATGCTGGCACTTCTAGTATTGTAAGTTCTGCAGGCCCCCATTTTTCAGGCCTTTATGCACGGGTCTCTAAACTGTGGCACCCTAGATGCAGCAAAAGTAAAATTCTTAGCATGCACTGAAAGACCGTGGCTGATGGGAGTAGTAGTTTTGCAACAGCTGGAGGTGGACTGGTCTTGAAACCCAGAGTTAGGTAACAAACCCGTAGTGTTTTGCAACCATTCTGCCTCCAGCTGGTTATTTTCTGTTGAAAAGCCTGTGGCGTGCAAAACACAACCCAAAAACTCCACCCGGTGCAAGGAAAAATTTGCACACACCTAAAGAGTGACATCACAAAAAACTGCGACGGTTGCATACGTCAGTGGTCCTCCGAAAAGGTCCCGTCTCTGACCCCCCGGGGCGTTAGGCTCCTAGGCTCCTGACAGGGAAAAGAGTTACTGTGGTCCATACAGCCGAAGCCATATGGACCCATCTCGGTCCAAGCAGCGCAATCAACACGCAACAACACGCGACCATTTCCTGGAGCCTTGCCAGTTTCCAACTTATGATCGCAGCGCAATCACACAGCAACATGGTTGGAAGCAATTTCACTAAGTCTGAGGAAAAGTTGCTGATTTGTGTAAGTATTTTGACCACTGTTATTTCATCATCTTCAACTGCATTTAAGTCTAGTTTAAAAGTTAGTATATATGATCAGATATTAGTATTTAACCAAAAATGTGTCTCCTGCTTTTACAAAACTACAAGTCCCAGCCCAGCCCAGCATTTAAGTCTAGTTTAAAAGTTAGTATATATGATCATATATTAGTATTTCACAAAAAATGTGTCTCCTGCTTTTACAAAACTACAAGTCCCAGCATGCCTGGACAGCTGCAGACACCCTGGTTGGCAAATGTGTATATTGGCACTTTTCCTTGTTATTTAGCATAATGAATTTAAATTTTTTTTGGACATAGGACGTATGCGAACGTCCTGACTTCAGTGTCCTCAAGGCCCAAGGACGTTCGAATACATATTGCCCTTTAGATGTTGCAGAACTACAACTTCCAGCATGCCTGGGAATGCTGGCACTTCTAGTATTGTAAGTTCTGCAGGCCCCCATTTTTCAGGCCTTTATGCACGGGTCTCTAAACTGTGGCACCCTAAATGCAGCAAAAGTAAAATTCTTAGCATGCACTGACAGACCGTGGCTGATGGGAGTAGTAGTTTTGCAACAGCTGGAGGTGGACTGGTCTTGAAACCCAGAGTTAAGTAACAAACACGTAGTGTTTTGCAACCATTCTGCCTCCAGCTGTTTTTTTCCTGTTGAAAAGCCTGTGGCGTGCAAAACACAACCCAAAAACTCCACCCGGATGCAGTGAAAAATGTGCACACACCTAAAGAGTGACATCACAAAAAACTGCGACTGGTACATACGTCAGTGGTCCTCCGAAAAGGTCCCGTCTCTGACCCCCCGGGGCGTTAGGCTCCTGACAGGGAAAAGAGTTAGCAACGCATATCTCCCCTATACGTGTATCCTGTGTTGTTAATAATATATTCATAATTATGCAAATGATAATGGCTGCTATATTTATGCAAAAAAGGTGGCGACCGAAATGGCAGGATATAAAATCTTTCATGTTACCCCTGTCATTGATTAATAAGGCGAGAATGCTTCCAATTGTTGAATAGCATACATTTACGTCATATATCCATAAGGCTGTCAACAGAAGTATTACAATATACTTTGTTCTTCATCTTGCAGAAGTTCCTGGAAACAGGATATGATGACCTGCGGCGGCAGCCACAGAAAAGGGCTGTGGTCAGCGCCCTAATCGCTGACTTTGGCGGCCAACATGACCACAAGGCCATTGTTAAGAAGTGGTCTGACCTCAAGAGGCGCCAAATGGGTAATGTCAGACGTCTTCGGGCTAAATATCATCCAGGTAAGTTATTGTTGACAGTTATGTTTTTTTTTAAAAAAGTGTATTTTGTGCGTGAACTCGAAAGAGAGAGGAGCCGGCCTGCAGGAGTTGGGAGGCCTCCCCCAGAGGCAATCTGCCACCTTTCTCCATGCCCCGGTTGGCAATGGCGGGTGTGAGGGGGTCCTCCCAACCCAACCTCGCATAGCACACCCACCAGTGGCGGGGCTGAGACCACCAAACTCAATTCACAGGTAGCCGAGAGCGGGATCCGAACCCCTAGCTGCAGAGGTGAATCAGTTGTCAGTGCAGTGGCAATCGCGTGGAGCCACCGCAGCTCCTTTGGTGACAGTTATGTAAGGTCATATGTAATTCATGTAAGGTCAGATGTTGTTAACCAAGATGCCATGTTGTGCTAACATATATCACCACCGGCCAAGGTATTCATAGTACTGTTGAAAAAAGACATGGGGCAGCAGACAGGAACACAGAAGTTATGTGGGAACATAATTTTCCCATTGCTTTGCATGGGACTTTAAAGAAAAACCCCGACCATGGCAAGTGGGGGTGGGTAAGGTTTAAACCACCTATCCTATGTTTGTGGCTGACATATAAGTAACCTGTGTGCCAAGTTTCATATAAATATCTTTAGCCGTTTGTACGTGATGCTGGAACATACATACATACATACATACATACATACATACATTTATGCACACACACACGTTGAGTTTTATATATATAGATTACCACTAAATTCCTGTGTTAGGAGTGGGGTTGTTATAGTAATCCCGTGTGCTCCATCAGGCCCTTTTTTTAACATGAGATGGTCTGAACAAAACAAAGGAGACAAAAACAGCTCATTTTAACATGGTTGCATCCCAGCTCACGCTCAGTCCCCTGTAGTGCCCACAAGACCCTTTAATATAACATTGTCCCATTGGTTAACTGTCTATATAAATCAATTTGTATTCATATACAATACAGCACAGTACACAGAATTTGCATACGTCATTAGAAAACATTTTTATAATATATGAACATTGTGTTATTATAGGAGCTCCAATGCCAGTTGTCCGCGCCAAGCGCAGAAGGCGCCAGGCCGATGAGGAGGAGGAGGAGGATGCGGCAGAGGAGGATGCGGCAGAGGAGGACATGGATGAGGAGGAGCAGCCAGGGCCCTCCCACTCCCCAACCCCAGCTCCTGTTGAGGAGCAAGCTGAGGAGCTTCCCCCCCCCACCACCCCAACTTCTCAAGCAGAAGAGCAGGAGGAAGAGAGCGGTCCTGTGAGCCTCATTCAGGAAGGTAAATATGTGCACAATGATTAATAACATTTCAACAACAAAATGTAGATATAAAAATGGACAACATATAAAGCGCACCTGTCAGATTGTATAACCATAATATGGTATTGATGCTAGAAGTATACAGGTAGTGCATAATTATTAGGCAAGTTGTATTTTTTGAGGATTCATTTTATTATTGAACAACAACCATGTTCTCAATGAACCCCAAAAACTCATTAATATCAAAGCTGAATTTTTTTGGAAGTAGTTTTTAGTTTGTTTTTAGTGTTAGTTATTTTCGGGGGATATCTGTGTGTGCAGGTGACTACTATTACTGTGCAGAATTATTAGGCAACTTAACCAAAAAATAAATAGATAGCCATTTCAATGATTTATTTTTAACAGTGAAACCAATATAACATCTCAACATTCACAAATACACATTTCTGACATTTAAAAACAAAACAAAAACAAATCAGTGACCAATATAGCCACCTTTCTTTGCAAGGACACTCAAAAGCCTGACATCCATGGATTCTGTCAGTGTTTTGATCTGTTCACCATCAACATTGCGTGCAGCAGCAACCACAGCCTGCCAGACACTGTTCAGAGAGGTGTACTGTTTTCCCTCCTTGTAAATCCCACATTTGATGATGGACCACAGGTTCTCAATGGGGTTCAGATCAGGTGAACAAGGAGGCCATGTCATTACTTTTTTTTATTTAATACCCTTTCTTGCCAGCCACGCTGTGGAGTACTTTGACACGTGTGATGGAGCATTGTCCTGCATGAAAATCATGTTTTTCTTGAAGGATGGTGACTTTTTCCTGTACCACTGCTTGAAGAAGGTCTCTTCCATAATCTGGCAGTAGGACTGGGAGTTGAGCTTGACTCCATCCTCAATCCGAAAAGGCCCCACAAGCTCTTCTTTGATGATACCAGCCCAAACCAGTACTCCACCACCACCTTGCTGGCGTCTGAGTCGGACTGGAGCTCCCTGCCCTTTACCAATCCAGCCACGGGCTCTTCCATCTGGCCCATCAAGACTCACTCTCATTTCAGCAGTCCATAAAACCTTAGAAAAATCTTTCTTGAGATATTTATTGGCACAGTCTTGACGTTGCAGCTTGTGTGTCTTGTTCAGTGGTCATCGTCTTTCAGCCTTTCTTACCTTGGCCATGTCTCTGGGTATTGCACACCTTGTGCTTTTGGGCACCCCAGTGATGTTGCAGCTCTGAAATATGGCCAATCTTGTGGCAAGTGGCATCTTGGCAGCTGCACGCTTAACTTTTCTCAGTTCATGGGCAGTTATTTTGCACCTTTGTTTTTCCACACGCTTCTTTTGTTTGATGATCACGCTTCAGAAGCTTTGCAACTTTAAGAGTGCTGCATCCCTCTGCTAGATATCTCTCTATTTTGGACTTTTCAGAGTCTGTCAAATCCTTCTTTTGGCCAATTTTGCCAAAGAAAAGGAAATTGACTAATAATTATGCACACCTGATATAGAGTGTTGATGTCATTAGACCACACACCTTCTCATTACAGAGATGTACATTACCTAATATGCCTAATCTGTAGTAGGCTTTCGAGCCTATACAGCTTGGAGTAAGACAACATGCATAAAGAGGATGATGTGGTCCAAATACTCATTTGCCTAATAATTCTGCACTCCCGGGATGTGTTAGACACATAACAAGTGTATACACATGATAATGATTGATTAATAAGCAAAAAAAAATATTTATTTATTTGGTAACGTTATTTGAAATCCAAATGTTTTTTTATTATATCCTAAAAGCAACAAGAGATCTGAAGAGGCAAAATATACTCATTGAAAAGACGCACCAGAAGATCCTTCAGAACCAGCGTAAGATGAGCTACCTCAACCAACAAAATGCTCTGCTAGAGCAGCAGCTATCGGGTCAGATTGCGGAAATGCACCGCATTCAAAAACGGATTGAGAGCTATATTTAAATTTATTTTTGTATTAAAAAAACTTATTTTTTGGAAATGTTTCATTTCTTTTTGAGATAGAGTTGTAGGTTTTTCAACACATCTAACTTCACATCAAACAAATCAACATCAACACATTTAACTTCATAATAAGCAAAAACATTTTATACTATTATTTTATTTAACATTAACCTAGGACAAACTAAAGCACACGACACAGACACGACGAACACAAAATAAACTGTTGAAAAATGAACATAACAAAAGCAACAATATATATATATATATATACAAAGAGAGAGAGAGGGAGAGCAAGAAAGAGAGAGAATGCAGATGAGCTCTTGCAGTCAGCCCAATGGTTGCAGTATAAATGCCGCAAAACAGGGTTTAACATAAGGTTCATTGTTATAGTTACACTTGCTGTTTAGATCCGGTCTGGTAGTCCGGTCTGGTAGCTTGTAGCGGAGGCTGTTGGTGGATCCGCTGTGCCAGAAAGGTCATGAAGCTTTACTCAGCATGGAGGCAGCAGCAGGAGTATTAAAATATAATATAACTAGACAATGCATTTCCTGAGGAAAATGCGAGTGGGAATGCTGAATAGCTTAATTGGTGAGCCCCTTGCCAAAGACATTCACCATAACCACTACACTATCTTTAGGACACACAGCTTCTTTCTCTATCTGCAAAGTATAGAGTATGCTGACTTCCTGGTCGCCCCTCCCCCCTCAATAGGTTTCCCCTCCCCCCCAGGTCAGTGAGGAGGAATATTGCACTGAGGTCAGGAAAGTTATTTATGGAAAGAAATAACATTACAAACGCTTTTAATTCACAGATCTAATACATGATTTAAGCCTCCAAACAAAGCTTAATAAATCCTCAAACGTACATGCAATTGATACAACGACTACACCGTTTGAAATACACGGCCCTTGTAAACGCATCGATATGAAATTTATGTAGATAAACTTAAAAATGTGGCCATGTCTGCGATTTAGAAAAGAGCGTCTTTGTGAGTTCTGCAGCAACATTTTTTAGATAATTTCACATGAGAGTCTATGAGACATAATTTCTGGCTGTTGCTCCAATAATTAAAACTAAAATACGTATCGCAGAATTGGTCACATTGCCATAAACCAGACAAGCATAGCTACGTTTTGATCTAAAAATTGTGTATGAAAAGTAGATCTTGTGGGCGTGAGACCAATTTGTTTCCCCTTTTTGTAAAGATATTTTTAATTACAAAGATCTCCAATGTTAAGGTCACCTGACAGACTCTAAATCCCCTCCATAGGATTACATTATAACCTATTGCATTTTTGTGAAAAATTCGCAAAACGTAAATTGCGTTTTCACCAAAAAATTGTAAACGATAACGATTTGAAAAGTCATAGCCGGATAGCTAAATATTTTGTGACCGCTTTAAAGTTTTTTCAGTGTCTGTAAGTGAAAGTATGAAGTAGCTGAAACTTTTGGCATGGCATGTGAATTCAAAGGGGAAAAGGATGTTCTCATTGACTTCAATGTTTAAAAAAAGGGTCTAAAAGCTTAAAATTTATAAAAGTGTAAAAAGTAGAAAAAAACTTGAAGAAGTCCCATCATTAGCTGAACGAGACGAACATTTTTACAGTTGAATGGTCTCAATAGTTGAAAGTATGCCGAAGTTACGCAGAACCAAAAAACTTAAGGAATAATAAGATTACTAAATTTACGGATATCAATACTGGAAATGTTTATTAAAGCATTCACACTAATTAAGATTAATACATTTACGGGTATCCATACTAGGAATGCTTATTAAAGCATTCCCACTAAGTATCACACAGGCATGATTTACAAGCAGTAGTGGTAATAGTAATACATAGCATAAAAACACTTGGGGAATACTTTACAGCATCAGTAGTGGTCATAGTAGTCAATAGTGTACCAAAAAATTGGGACACAGGTGTCTTGACTGAGCTGTAATAGTAGTAGTAGACATTGACAATACAGTGTCAAATCACTCGGGCAAGAGGTGCCATGATGAACAGCAGTCTTAATAAGAGTATATAGGGTGTGAAATAACTGCTGACATAGGTGTCTTGACTGGGCAGCAGAAGCAGCAGTAGTAGTATTAACAGTAGTAGTTGATACAGAGTCATATCACATGGGCAGGAGGTGCCATGATGAACAGCAGTAGGAATAGGAGTATATAGAGTGTCAAATAACTGCTGACATAGGTGTCTTGACTGGGCAGCAGCAGCAGAAGCAGCAGTAGTATTAACAGTAGTAGTTGATACAGAGTCATATCACATGGGCAGGAGGTGCCATCATGAACAGCAGTAGGAATAGGAGTATATAGAGTGTCAAATAACTGCTGACATAGGTGTCTTGACTGGGCAGCAGCAGCAGAAGCAGCAGTAGTATTAACAGTAGTAGTTGATACAGAGTCATATCACATGGGCAGGAGGTGCCATCATGAACAGCAGTAGGAATAGGAGTATATAGAGTGTCAAATAACTGCTGACATAGGTGTCTTGACTGGGCAGCAGCAGCAGAAGCAGCAGTAGTATTAACAGTAGTAGTTGATACAGAGTCATATCACATGGGCAGGAGGTGCCATCATGAACAGCAGTAGGAATAGGAGTATATAGAGTGTCAAATAACTGCTGACATAGGTGTCTTGACTGGGCAGCAGCAGCAGAAGCAGCAGTAGTATTAACAGTAGTAGTTGATACAGAGTCATATCACATGGGCAGGAGGTGCCATGATGAACAGCAGTAGGAATAGGAGTATATAGAGTGTCAAATAACTGCTGACATAGGTGTCTTGACTGGGCAGCAGCAGCAGCAGAAGCAGCAGTAGTAGTATTAACAGTAGTAGTTGATACAGAGTCATATCACATGGGCAGGAGGTGCCATCATGAACAGCAGTAGGAATAGGAGTATATAGAGTGTCAAATAACTGCTGACATAGGTGTCTTGACTGGGCAGCAGCAGCAGAAGCAGCAGTAGTATTAACAGTAGTAGTTGATACAGAGTCATATCACATGGGCAGGAGGTGCCATCATGAACAGCAGTAGGAATAGGAGTATATAGAGTGTCAAATAACTGCTGACATAGGTGTATTGACTGGGCAGCAGCAGCAGAAGCAGCAGTAGTATTAACAGTAGTAGTTGATACAGAGTCATATCACATGGGCAGGAGGTGCCATCATGAACAGCAGTAGGAATAGGAGTATATAGAGTGTCAAATAACTGCTGACATAGGTGTATTGACTGGGCAGCAGCAGCAGAAGCAGCAGTAGTATTAACAGTAGTAGTTGATACAGAGTCATATCACATGGGCAGGAGGTGCCATGATGAACAGCAGTAGGAATAGGAGTATATAGAGTGTCAAATAACTGCTGACATAGGTGTCTTGACTGGGCAGCAGCAGCAGCAGAAGCAGCAGTAGTAGTATTAACAGTAGTAGTTGATACAGAGTCATATCACATGGGCAGGAGGTGCCATCATGAACAGCAGTAGGAATAGGAGTATATAGAGTGTCAAATAACTGCTGACATAGGTGTATTGACTGGGCAGCAGCAGCAGAAGCAGCAGTAGTATTAACAGTAGTAGTTGATACAGAGTCATATCACATGGGCAGGAGGTGCCATGATGAACAGCAGTAGGAATAGGAGTATATAGAGTGTCAAATAACTGCTGACATAGGTGTCTTGACTGGGCAGCAGCAGCAGCAGAAGCAGCAGTAGTAGTATTAACAGTAGTAGTTGATACAGAGTCATATCACATGGGCAGGAGTTGCCATGATGTACAGCAGTCTTAATAAGAGTATATAGGGTGT
Source organism: Rana temporaria (assembly GCF_905171775.1). Classification (NCBI taxonomy): domain Eukaryota; kingdom Metazoa; phylum Chordata; class Amphibia; order Anura; family Ranidae; genus Rana; species Rana temporaria. The sequence continues at coordinate 2,222,771 of NC_053501.1, read as the reverse complement.
GAAATAACTGCTGACATAATTGTCTTGACTGATCCAAAGGAGTCATGGGAGAAAATCATGTGGTCAGATGAGACTATAATATAATTTTTTGATCATAATTTCACTAACCGTGTTCGGAGGAAGAATAATGAGTACCATGCCAAGAACGCCATCCCTAATGTGAAGCATGGGTGTGGTAGCATCATGCTTTGGTGGTGTTTTTCTGCACATGGGACAGGGTGACTGCACTGTATTAAGGAGAGGATGACCGGGGCCATGTATTGCAAGATTTTGGGCAACAACCTCCTTCCCTGAGTTAGAGCTTTGAAGATGGGTCGAGGCTGGGTCTTCCAACATGAGAATGACCCAAAGCACACAGCCAGGATAACCAAGGATTGGCTCTGTAAGGAGCATATCAAGGTTCTGGCGTGGCCTAGCCAGTCTCCAGACCTAAACCCAATAGAGAATCTTTGGAGGGAGCTCAAACTCCGTGTTTCTCAGCGATAGCCCAGAAACATGACTGATGTAGAGAAGATCTGTGTGGAGGAGTGGGCCAAAATCCCTCCTCCAGTGTGTGCAAAGCTGGTGTAAAACTACAAGAAATTTTTGACCGCTGTAATTGCAAAGAAAGCCTACTGTACCAAATATTAACATTGATTTTCTCTGATGTTGAAATAGTTATATTCAGCACTGTAAATACATCAGGTCCGGGGCTTCATCAGGGAATGCATGGCAAGGGACCCTTCAGCGCCCTGAACCGACGACGGGTGCCAGAAAGTCACCGCCGATCCAGGACTCATTCATCTTTATGAATGTGAGTCTGTCCACGGACTCTGTGGACAGACGGGTCCTCTTGTCCGTGACCACCCCACCTGCCGCGCTGAATGTCCGCTCAGATAGTACGCTGGAGGGGGGGCAAGACAATAACTCCAGCGCATACTGAGCGAGCTCGCGGCAGGTGTCCAATCTGGCAACCCAGTACTCCATGGGGTCGTCGGTGCTCATACTGTCAGAAGCACCGACGGACGCCATGTAGTCTGCCACCATGTGGGCCAGCCGCTGGTGGTGACTGCTGCTGCTGCTGCTGGTGGTGGTACTGGGTCGCTCGGTTTGGAAGAACATCCTCATCTCTTCCATTAGGTCCCCTGCTCGGCTGCAGCTGGGTGCAGCCACCTGCTGGGTGAGATGAGGGGGGACAACTGGAGGCCGGGGAGTTGCCTGCTCCAACCGTCTGACAATGGCTGCCTGCAGTTCCTCCATCCGGTGCTGCCTCCGGCTGGCTGGGATGAACTGCTCCAGTTTCCCCTTGCACCTGGGATCCAAAAGGGTGGCCATCCAGAAATCATCCCTCGTCTTGATGGTCTTAACCCGGGGGTCCCTCCTGAGGCATCTGAGCATGTGGGCAGCCATGGGGAAGAGCACAGCCCGCTGTGACTCCTCAATGCTGGCCAGGTGAATGAGGTGCGACTCTTCTTCCCTGAGGCGCTGCTGGTCAAACTCAGACATGCCCAACCCCCGGACTATCGGTGCCCCCAACACCGGCTCTCCCTCCTGACCAGGCCCTGACTCCGGGACGACACCAGCAACCACCTCCTCCTCCTCTTCATCATCATCCTCCTCCTCCTCCTCCTCCTCCTGGTCCTGGCCCTGGTCTCGGTGGAGCATTGCTGACTCCTCCTGCTCCACCAAGGCACTCTCCCCAGCCTCGAGCAGGCGATCTAGTGTCCTCTCCAGCATGAACAGTATTGGCAGCACGCTATTGAGGCCAATTTGCTCACTGCTGACCATCTTGGTCGCCTGCTCGAAGGAGGACAACACTTGGCAGACCTGGTTTATCTGCCCCCACTCCGCACAGGCGATGAAAGGGAGTTGTGGTGAAGCCCTCTGAGTGCCTAGTTCCATCAGGTACTCCCTCACCGCCCTTTGCTGCTCCCACAACCTCTTCAGCATGTGGAGGGTGGAGTTCCACCGCGTCACACTGTCCACAATCAGCCTGTGAAGGGGCAGATTGTACTTCCGCTGCAATTTGGACAGGGACGCGGTAGCGGTTGGGGAGCGCCTGAAGTGGCTGGCAATCCTACGCGCCTTTGCCACAATGTCACTCAACCCTGGATAAGTGCGCAGGAACTTCTGCACCACCAGGTTGAGGACATGTGCCAGACAGGGCACGTGCGTCAGACTGCCAGCATGGAGGGCGGCGAGTAGGTTGCTGCCGTTATCGCAGACAACCATACCTGGCTGGAGCCTTCGGGGTGTCAGCCACTTCTGGACCTGAGCTTGAAGTGCTTTCAGCACTTCTTCTGCAGTGTGTCTCCGGTCCCCTAAACTAACAAGCTGGAGCACGGCCTGACAGCGCACGTGCCCCACACTTGAGTAGCTACGGGGGCGCTTGCTGGGAGGCTCAGCAGCTGCGGAGACAGTGGCTTGAGGGAGACCAGCAGTTCTCCCCTGGACACCCCGGGGCGGCACCACAAGATCGGTTGCCGACGATCCCTCACCGACGCCTCGGAGGGAAACCCAATGGGCCGTGAAGCTGATGTAGCGTCCCTGCCCATGCCTGCTGGTCCAGCCATCCATTGTCAGATGAACCCTGTCGCTGACAGCGTGATCCAGCGACAGGGTTACATTCTGAACAATGTGCTGGTGTAGGGCAGGGACACCAGTCCTGGCAAAGAAATGGCGGCTGGGGACACGCCATTGGGGTTGGGCCTGCTCCAACATCTGCCTGAAGGGGTTGCTGTCAACTATGTTGAAGGGCAGCAGATGTTGGGCAATAACCCTTGCCAGGAGCCCATTGAGGGAACGCACACGTCGGTCTCCAGGGGGGAAGGGAGTGGTGCGGTCAAAGGCGTCTGAAATCGACGCCTGGCGCCGGACGGCAGTGCGGGACACAGACGTGGAGGGTGCTGTGGAAGTAGAGGTCTGGCTGCCGGTACCAGTACCTCTACTAGAGGGAGCGGGGGGGCATGACCTGCTGGAAACAGATGAAGATGTGGCAGGGGCTGCTGTACCCTGCTCACTTGTGGTGGTGGCGCTGCTACCACCACCACGCTTCATCTCCTCATACAACGCCCAGTGGTTTATCCTGAGGTGCTGGTTCAGGGCTGTGGTACCCACCCGAGCCAAACACTTCCCTCTCTTCACCCTCACTTTACAAATCCGGCAGATGGCCACGGTAGGGTTGTCTGCCACCAGGGTAAAGAAATTCCAGACAGGTGACTTCAGCACCGCCCTCCTGTCAGATGGGGTGACGCTTACTTGCACCTGCTGGGATTCGGTGCGCACAGGTGGAGCTGCCTGCTGCTGCTGCTGCTGCTGCTGCTCCTCCTCCTGACACCTCCTGCTGCCATCACCAGTGGAGACCCTGACGATGGTCTCCCTGGTGGTGACCTGGCGCACCGTTTCACCAGGGTGCCTACCTTCCCCGTCGTCACTGACGTAGTGAGCCGACGCGTCAGATGGCAACCATGATGGGTCACCCTCTTCGCCCCCAGAGATGTCAGACCAAGGGCTGAGATGTGTTGGTCTGAGGGAACCACGTGACATGGAGCCTCTAGCCTGGCTCCGCTGTCCCCTCACCCACGCCTGGGTCTGACTAGGTGCTGCTGTTTCCTGCACCAAAACAGCAGCACCAGTTTGAAGGGATGTCTCTGGGATACTGCCAGCAGGTATCCCATCCTCCTCATCCATCCCTTCAAAAAGGTCCTGACCATCAGGACAGAGCTGGAGGTCGCCTGATGCATGGCCTCCCCCAAGAGATCCCTATCACTGTCGCTGTCGAACAGTAAGATGCTGGACTCTTGGGGGCTGGGGGGGGGTAGTACAGGCAACGGTGTAATGGTGGTACTACTGTGAGTCGGGACCGACGACTCAGTGGCACTGCTGTGCCCCATGTAGTCCACCACTACTTGAGCCTGAGATGGCAATATCGGGCGGCTGCCCGATGGGAAGAACTCCCGGATCAGGCGTACTCCCCTTGCACCCGATCCTCTACCACTAGTAGGGGCACGAGAGGTACCCCGTGCTGGCAGCGATCCAGCACTGGGAGTAACTCCCCTACCCCTACTGCCACGGCCACGGATGCCGCTCATAATTGCTGATATGTGTGTGGGGGGGTTAAACTTTATTGGGGGGGAAAATGTGAACAAAATGTGTTTTTGTGTTTTTTTTACAAGACAGGCACGCAGACAAAGACGTACACAGACAGCTACTAAACTATAAGAAAAGTAGTACACCAGACAAGGACTACAAAATTAAAGAAAAAAAAAAAAAGCACTAAACAAACACTAACTTTTTTTTTTTTTTTTTTTTTAAACACAAAACACAGACACTAAACACACACTAAGCTAAGCTAGATGAAATAAATGTACACTAACAGTGTGTACACTTACTACACAAAATTTAACTAAACTGAACACAAAACTTAGCTTTTATAAAAGCTCTTTAGGGAAAACTAAACAAAATTTGAACTGAGATGCCTATCAAATATCACTGAACAGTGAACCTGCAAGATCTGACAGTAACACAAGATGAACAAAACTTAGCTTTTAGAAAAGCTCTTTTATAAAGCTCAGATCAATATGTGTTCTGAAATCTCTTGCAAATATAACTGAACAGGGAGGATTGCAGGATCAAACAGTAACACAAATGAAAAAAACAGCACAAAACAGCACAAAACGTAGCTTTGAAAAAAGCTCTTGCACTCTAAAAAATAATGTCTTGGCTCAACAAAAAAAAATAACGCAACAGTTTGCATCAAGCTTTTTAAGTTATGACAATGTCAGGTAAAATTAAGTGGAAGCAACAACCTACATTGTGTTGAGGTAATTAGCTTTTCTGCTAGATATAAATGCATTTTTATTTACCATCCACTTAATTACTGGCATTATAAACACATGTTTTTAAGTTGAGTAGTCAACAATATTAAGTTGCTCCAATTAGTTTTTCCAGTTTCTACAATCATTTTTTTAAGTCACATTTACTTAATTTCTACAATTATGAGCACACTTTCTTTAGGTTAATAAACAGCTAAACTCAAGTTGGTCCAAAGTTATTTTCTCTATTAGTGTTTAGCTTTGTTTTTATACTAGCTTTCACAAATGAATTCATTCAACAACACAATTGTTAAACAATTAGACCCCTTTCACACTGGAGTGGTTTGAAGGCGCTATTGCGCTTAAAATAGAGCCTGCAAACCGACCCTAAACTGTGTCTCCAGTGACCCTAAAGCTTTGTCTCCAGTGTGAAAGCCCAAGGGCTTTTACACAGGAGCGGTGCGCTAGCAGGACGGGAAAAAAGTCCTGCTAGCCACATCTTGTGGTGTTTATACCGCTCCTCCCCATTACACAGCACCGCTGAAAAAACGCCTCCGCAGAGCCGCCTTACCGCGGACGCACTTACCGCCCCAGTGTGAAAGGGGCCTTAAGTTTATTACACAAAACAGTTGAGTTTTTTAACATAAATAGTAAAGTTAACAAAAATAGAAAATAAGTTTCAAACATAAAGATTTGTACCATGTATAATATATCCTAATATATCTAAAACCACAGTGCCAAATATAAACTTAGGACCGTCTCACACCGGAAATTGCACAGGAATGCACTGTATGTTCACATGCGATTCACATGCAGTTCTGTGCAATTCTGTGTAGTGCGATTTCAGCTCATTCATTTTGGATGGGCTGAATTTGCACTGCACTAAAAGTAGTGAGCCAGATTCACGTAGAACTGCGGCGGCGTAACGTATCGTTTCATCGCAAGTGCCTGATTCACAAAGCACTTGCAATGAAAACCTACGCCGGCGGCCTCCGGCGTAAGCCCGTGTAATTCAAAGGGGCGTGTGCCATTTAAATTAGGCGTGCTCCCGCGCCAGACCTACTGCGCATGCTCCCTTTTGAATTTCCCGCCGTGCTTTGCGTGAAGTGACGTCATTTTTTCGATCGGCGACGTGCGTAGCGTACTTCCGTATTCCCGGACGTCTTATGCAAACAACGTGAATTTTTTAATTTCGACGCGGGAACGACGGCCATACTTTATACAGCACATACGTGTGCTGTGTAAAGTTAAGGCACCAAAAACGACGACTAACTTTATGACAGGAAACTAGACTAGCGGCGACGTAGCGAACGCGAAAAAACCGTTGTGGATCGCCGTAACTCCTAATTTGCATACCCAACGCTGGTTTACGACGCAAACTCCCCCCAGCGGCGGCCGCGGTATTGCATCCTAAGATCCGACAGTGTAAAACAATTACACCTGTCGGATCTTAGGGATATCTATGCGTAACTGATTCTATGAATCAGTCGCATAGATACTCTGAGAGATATGGCGGAGTATCTGAGATACTCCGTCGTATCTCCTTTGTGAATCTGGGCCAGTGTATCTACAATTGGAAACTCATTGCAACCGGATCACATGGTACTTCTGTACCACGTGATCCAGTGCGAGCAAACACACTGCATTTGTGATCTGCATTTGGGGTGTCATTAGCTTAAAATTGACACTCACTGCAGAACACAGCTGCAGTGCATTTTAAACATGGTGTGGGAAATTCTCATGGATACACCGCTCCTACAGCACCCCTGCCCATTGAAATTATTGGGCAGCACCAGCGGCACTTTGCCGGCGGTTTTAACCCTTTTTTGCCCGCTAGTGGTTGTTAAAAACACCCCGCTAGCGGCCGAATAGCACCGCTAAAAATAGCGGCGCTTTACTACTGACGGCGCCTCAGTGTGAAAGCGGCCTTAGGGCAAGTAGGAAGAGGGAAGAGGGAGCTGATAAGGGGGAAAGAGCATCCAAAAAAAAGAAAAAAAAGAAGAAAAACAGACAAATAGGAATACCACAATAGTGGCCATAGGTTGGAGGGGAGAGAGGAAAACAGTCCCTCCGTCTCCAAGGAAAGAAGACAATAAACAATCAGACTATTGGGGTTTATTTACTAAAGGCAAATCTGAAAGATCTGAAATTAGGGGAAGCTCTGCTGATTTTATCATCCAATCATGTGCAAGCGAAAATGCTGTTTTTATTTTCCTTGCATGTCCCCCTCAGATCTACAGTGACTGCACTTCCAAGTGCACCTTCAGTGCAAAGTGGATTTGCCTTTAGTAAATATTTTAAACAAACCATGAAGTCTTGAATATAGTTTGCCATAGAAGCTAAAATCTATAATACACTGACTCCCCTGGCACAAAAAAAAACAAAAACTTTTTCAAGCTTAGCAGATTTTACAAATGGCGCACTATCAATGCTACCCACTGACATGAGGCAATGATGTTCACAAGGCTAAAAACAACCAACACTATATTAGGACAAAGTTTGTTAGTTGGTGTTGCCTTTTAACACCTAGTTCTCGAGCTATAGGCTATAAGGGATTACAAACAGTAATAGTTCCAAATTTCTTTGTAAAGCAAATTATTTTCACCTTTAAAAATGTCTTTCATATTTCTGTGCAGCAGCAGGTCTTCCTTCCAACATGTCTCAGCTTTTTCTGCGTTATGTTGGTGGGGGAGGAGACTTGCAATAACTCAAGATATAACAAAATTGAGTTACCAAGTCCATTTTATTAAGTTACCACAACTTAAATTTCCTTTTACATCAATGAATGCAGAAATGGGACTGTACACAACACACAAAATTAGGTTGCTGTAATTTCCAACATTATAATATCAACAGAACTTATTAAAATAGGTTTTCAACGTAAAAAGTTTATTTAAAACAATAAATTTGAATTTTTACCTTGGAAATATGCATTTAATTAAGTGGTGGTAACAGGTCTCTCGAATTACTTTTTAGAGTGTGGGTCTATTGCTTTGAAAAAAGCAGTTGATATACTGGAAAAGATCCACTGGAATCACTAAATAGCAATGCTGGTGATGATCTAAATCAATCAAGAACAAAGACACAGGAAACCAGGAAACCAGGAACACAGAAACAGCCTCCACACTCTATAGCAAGCTTCTGAATCTGCAATGAAATGGTGCTGGGAGTGAGCTTATATAATGTCCATGCAGGCAGGTTCCTATTGGTTGCTAACCTGTGACGAGTGTGGAAGGAGAACTCTGATTGGCTCTGATGCAAAAGGGCGGAGCAAATAATCGCGCAATATTCCTATTGCCGAATATTCGCATTGCGAATATTCGGCAATATAAAATGATCGCTTCAGCTACTCGGCCCAATGGCTCTAATCATACCAGCAATGCTTTCAGACGTCTATGGAGATCACTAGGATGTGATCTGTTTTAAAAATGAAACTGTAAAAATCGCTCTGATGCGGAAGATCGGGGCGAGGAAAATAATCGCGCGATATTGCGTTTGCCGAATAATCGCATTGCGATCTTTCTGGAAAATTCAATGAACGCTTCAGCTACTCGGCCCAGGGTCTCTAATGATACCAGCAATGCTTTTAGACGTCGATGGAGATATCTAGGATGTGATCTGATTAAAAAAAAAAATTGTAAAAAATCGAATATTCGGAATTGCGAATATTCACCGCGAATTTCGAAATATAGCGCGATTTCTCGAATATGCTATATTCGAGTCGAATATTCGCAATGCGAATATTCGTGAGCAACACTAACGCCTAACCCTAGCCCATAACCCTAACCCCTAACGCCTAACCCCTAACCCTAATGCATAACCCTAATGCCTAACCCTAACCCTAATGCCTAACCCCTAACCCTAACCCTAACCCCTAACCCTAACCCCTAACACCTAACCCTAACCCCTAACTCTAACCCCTAACACCTGACCCTAACCCCTAATGCCTAACCCTAACCCCTACCCTAACCCTAATGCCTAACGCCTAACCCTAACCCCTAACCCTAATGCCTAACCCTAACCCCCTAACCCTAACCCCTAACGCCTAACCCTAACCCCTTTCCTAACCCTAACTCTAACCCCTAACCCTAATGCCTAACCCTAACCCTAACCCTAACCCCTAATGCCTAAACCTAACCCTAACCCCTAACGCCTAACCCTAACCCCTACCCTAACCCTAACCCTTAACCCTAAACCTACCCCTAACCCTAAACCCCTAACGCCTAACCCTAACCCCTACCCTAACCCTAACCCCTACCCCTAAACCCTAACCCCTAACACTAACCCCTAACCCTAATGCCTAACCCCTAACCCTAACCCCTAAGGCCTAACCCTAACCCTAATGCCTACCCTAACCCTACCCCTAATGCCTACCCTAACCCTAACACCTAAACCCTAACCCTAACACCTAACCAATAACCCTAACCCCTAACCCTAATGCCTAACCCTAAACCCTAACCCTAACCCTAACCCTAATGCCTAACCCTAACCCTAACCCCTAACCCCTAACCCTAATGCCTAACCCTAACCCTAACCCCAACCCTAATGCCTAACCCTAACGCCTAATGCCTACCCTAACCCCTAACGCCTAACGCCTACCCTAACCCCTAACACTAACCCCAACCCTAATGCCTAACCCCTAACCCTAACCCATAACCCTAACGCCTAACCCTAACCCCTACCCCTAACACCTAACCCCTAACCCTAACCCTAACACTAACGCCTAATGCCTACCCTAACCCCTAACGCCTAACGCCTACCATAACCCCTAACACTAACCCCAATCCTAATGCCTAACCCCTAACCCTAACCCATAACCCTAACGCCTAACCCTAACCCCTACCCCTAACACCTAACCCCTACCCTAACCCTAACCCTAACCCCTAATGCCTAACCCTAACCCTAACCCCTAACGCCTAACCCTAACCCCTACCCTAACCCTAACCCTTAACCCTAAACCTACCCCTAACCCTAAACCCCTAACGCCTAACCCTAACCCCTACCCTAACCCTAACCCCTACCCCTAAACCCTAACCCCTAACACTAACCCCTAACCCTAATGCCTAACCCCTAACCCCTAAGGCCTAACCCTAACCCTAATGCCTACCCTAACCCTACCCCTAATGCCTACCCTAACCCTAACCCTAACACCTAAACCCTAACCCTAACACCTAACCAATAACCCTAACCCCTAACCCTAATGCCTAACCCTAAACCCTAACCCTAATGCCTAACCCTAACCCTAACCCCTAACCCCTAACCCTAATGCCTAACCCTAACCCTAACCCCAACCCTAATGCCTAACCCTAACGCCTAATGCCTACCCTAACCCCTAACGCCTAACGCCTACCCTAACCCCTAACACTAACCCCAACCCTAATGCCTAACCCCTAACCCTAACCCATAACCCTAACGCCTAACCCTAACCCCTACCCCTAACACCTAACCCTAACCCCTACCCTAACCCTAATGCCTAACCCCTAACCCTAATGCCTAACCCATAACCCTAACGCCTAACCCTAACCCCTACTCCTAACCCTAACCCCTAATGCCTAACCCTAACCCCTACCCTAACCTTAATGCCTAATGCCTAACCCTAACCCCTAACCCTAATGCCTAACCCTAACCATAACCCTTAACCCTAATGCCTAACCCTAACCCTAACCCCTAATGCCTACCCTAACCCTAACCCTAACGCCTAACCCTAACCCCTAACCCCTAACCCTAATGCCTAACCCTAACCACAACCCTAATGCCTAACCCTACCCCTAATGCCTACCCTAACCCCTAACTCTAATGCCTAACCCCTAACCCTAACCCCTAACCCTAATGCCTAACCCCTAACCCTAACCCCTAACCCTAATGCCTAACCCTAACCCTAACCCTTAACCCTAATGCTTAACCCTAACCCTAACCCCTAACCCTAACCCTAATGCCTAACCCTAACCCTACCCCTAATGCCTACCCTAACCCTAACCCTAACCCTAATGCCTAACCCCTAACCCTAACCCTAACGCCTAACCCCTAACCCTAACCCCTAACCCTAATGCCTAACCCTAACCCCAACCCTAATGCCTAACCCTAACGCCTAATGCCTACCCTAACAATACCCCTAACGCCTACCCTAACCCCTAACCCTAACCCTAACCCCTAACCCTAACCCCAACCCTAATGCCTAACCCTAACCCTAACCCCTAACGCCTAACCCTAACCCTAACCCATAACCCTAACCCCTAATTCCTAACCCCTAACCCTAACGCCTAACCCTAACCCCTACCCTAACCCTAATGCCTAACCCCTAACCCTAATGCCAAACCATAACCATAACCCTAACCCCTAACCCTAATGCCTAACCCCTAACCCTAACGCCTAACACTAACCCTAACCCTAACCCATAACCCTAACCCCTAATGCCTAACCCTAACCCCTACGCTAACCCTAATGCCTAACCCCTAACCCTAACTCCTAACCCTAATGCCTAACCCTAACCCTAACCCTAACCCCTAATGCCTAACCCTAACCCCTTTCCTAACCCTAAACCTAACCCCTAACCCTAATGCCTAACCCTAACCCCTAATGCCTAACCCTAAGCCCTAATGCCTAACCCTAACCCCTACCCTAACCCTAACCCTTAACCCTAAACCTACCCCTAACCCTAACCCCTAACGCCTAACCCTAACCCCTACCCTAACCCCTACCCCTAAACCCTAACCCCTAACACTAACCCCTAACCCTAATGCCTAACCCCTAACCCCTAACCCCTAACGCCTAAACCTAACCCCTACCCTAACCCTAATGCCTAACCCCTAACCCCTTAACCCTAACGCCTAACCCTAACCCCTACCCTAACCCTAACCCCTAACCCTAAACCTACCCCTAACCCTAACCCCTAATGCCTAACCCTAACCCCTACCCTAACCCTAAACCCTAACCCCTAACACTAACCCCTAACCCTAATGCCTAACCCCTACCCCTAACACTAACCCCTAACCCTAATGCCTAACCCTAAACCTAACCCTAACACCTAACCCTAACCCCTACCCTAAACCCTAACCCTAACCCCACCCCTTAACCTAACCCCTAAACCTAACCCAACCCCTAAACCTAACCCTAACCCCTAAAACTAACCCCTAAACCTAACCCTAATGCCTAACCCTAACCCCTACCCTAACCCTAAACCTACCATGCCTAACCCCTAACCCTAACCCCTAACGCCTAACCCTAACCCTAACCCATAACCCTAACCCCTAATTCCTAACCCTAACCCCTAACCCTAACGCCTAACCCTAACCCCTACCCTAACCCTAATGCCTAACCCCTAACCCTAATGCCAAACCATAACCATAACCCTAACCCCTAACCCTAATGCCTAACCCCTAACCCTAACGCCTAACACTAACCCTAACCCTAACCCATAACCCTAACCCCTAATGCCTAACCCTAACCCCTACGCTAACCCTAATGCCTAACCCCTAACCCTAACTCCTAACCCTAATGCCTAACCCTAACCCCTAATGCCTAACCCTAACCCCCTAACCCTAACCCCTAACGCCTAACCCTAACCCCTTTCCTAACCCTAAACCTAACCCCTAACCCTAATGCCTAACCCTAACCCCTAATGCCTAACCCTAAGCCCTAATGCCTAACCCTAACCCCTACCCTAACCCTAACCCTTAACCCTAAACCTACCCCTAACCCTAACCCCTAACGCCTAACCCTAACCCCTACCCTAACCCCTACCCCTAAACCCTAACCCCTAACACTAACCCCTAACCCTAATGCCTAACCCCTAACCCCTAACCCCTAACGCCTAAACCTAACCCCTACCCTAACCCTAATGCCTAACCCCTAACCCTAACCCCTTAACCCTAACGCCTAACCCTAACCCCTACCCTAACCCTAACCCCTAACCCTAAACCTACCCCTAACCCTAACCCCTAATGCCTAACCCTAACCCCTACCCTAACCCTAAACCCTAACCCCTAACACTAACCCCTAACCCTAATGCCTAACCCCTACCCCTAACACTAACCCCTAACCCTAATGCCTAACCCTAAACCTAACCCTAACACCTAACCCTAACCCCTACCCTAAACCCTAACCCTAACCCCACCCCTTAACCTAACCCCTAAACCTAACCCAACCCCTAAACCTAACCCTAACCCCTAAAACTAACCCCTAAACCTAACCCTAATGCCTAACCCTAACCCCTACCCTAACCCTAAACCTACCCCTACCCCTACCCCTAACCCCTACCCTAACCATAACCCCTACCCTTACCCTAAACCCTAACCCCACCCCCAACCCCTAAACCTAACCCCTAAAACTAACCCCTAAAACTAACCCCTAAACCTAACCCTACCCCTAACCCCTAACCCCAACCCCAACCCTAACCCCATAACCAACCCCTTAACCTAACCCTAACCCCTACCTCTAACCCTAACCCCTAAAGCCTAACCCCTAACCCCTAACCCTAATGCCTAACCCTAACCCCTAACCCTAATGCCTAACCCTAACCCCTAACCCCTACCCATAAACCTAAACCTAACTCTAACCCCTAAACCTAACCCCTAAACCCTTACCCCCTAGCCCTAACCCCCTAACCCTAATGTCAGGGGTCCCCATTAAATGTAAGCCCCCTAGACATCAAAGCCCCCCCTCATCACCAAGGAGTCCCCAATCATAAATCGTAAATTCAGAATTTGAAAATGTGAAAATTCGAAATTCTGGGCCGCTATCAGGGGGGGTATAGGCATTACCCCTGTAAGGGGCCCGATGGTCCCCAGGGGCCCGGCTGGCCCCCTCCTGTTTTTGTTTATTTTACATTATTATTATTATTTTTTGCATTAAACCTGTAAGAAGCCTGATGGTCCCCAGGGCCCCTTACAGGCCCGGCTGGCCCCCCCCATTTTATTTTTTTAATAATTGTTTTTGCATTAAACCTGTAAGGGGCCCAATGGTCCCCAGGGCCCCTCTCCCATTTTTTGTATTATTTTGTTTTGCATTACACCTGTAAGGGGCCCGATGATCCCCAGGCCCCCCCCCCTGCTTATTATCTTGCGTCAGGAGAGAAGAGATTACACTCAGCACCCCCCCCTCCCCAGTTCTCTTTTCTGCTCCAGTGGGGCCCTGACTAAAGCTGTGTAAGGGGCCACAACATTTGTGATGGCTGCCCTGCTTGGCACTAGGGGGAGCCTTCTGTAATTGGGTGGAATGGCCCTTTAAATCTATTCACAGACTGCGGGGGATATGAATCCAATGTTATTCGCTAATTGAAAGTGAAGAGACGGAAACGCGGGGGCGGATATTAGAGGACGGCGTCCAGCAGAGGAACTCGGACCTCCCCCCCATCCCCCCACCCACGGCGATTCATTTCTATTGCATTCCTATTTCCTCCTCTGCGCGGCGTTGCAGCATCCCAAAAATTCACTTCCTTTTTTTTTATAGGAAGCGTCGATCTTACTGAAAAATAATCACAGAAACGCCCCCGTCGGAAACGGCGGAAAAGTGATAACTTGGGATTGGTGGGCGGGATCGGTGGGCGGCGGCCAGTAAAAGTGATCCTCTGAACACAGAAAATACGACACTCTGTTGTATCGCTGTAATGAGGCCTCTGCACACAGGAACGTAAAAAATAAAAGTCAGTTTCTCTGGGGACCATCGGGCCCCTTACAGGTGTAATGCAAAAAAAAAAATGGGAAGGGGGCCCTGGGGACCATTGGGCCCCTTACAGGTGTAATGCAAAAATTAAATAAAACGGGAGGGGGGCCAGCCAGGCATGTAAGGGGCCCTGGAGACCATCGGGCCCCTTACAGGTGTAATGCAAAAAAAAAATGCGAAGGGGGCCCTGGGGACCATTGGGCCCCTTACAGGTTTAATGCCAAAAAAAATTAAAAAAAATAAAAATTAAACGGGAGGGGGGCCAGCCAGGCATGTAAGGGGCCCCGTGGACCATCGGACCCCTTACAAGTGTAATGCAAAATAAAAAATATAAAAAAAAAAACGGGAGGGAGGCCAGCCGGGCCCCTGGGGACCATCAGGCCCCTTACAGGTGTAATGCAAAAAAATTTAATATTTAAAAAAATAACACGGGAGGGGGGCCAGCCCGGGCCTGTAAGGGGCCCTGGGGACCATTGGGTCCCTTACAGGTGTAATGCAAAAAAAATATATAAAAAAAAAAAACTTGATGTCCCGCGGTCGGGTCACGGAGCTGCAGAACGGGGAGATGTCAGTGTAAACAAGGCATTTCCCTGTCCTGCCTAGCGACAGGACACTGATCGAATGTTCCCTGTCATCGGGAGCGGTGATCAGTGTCGTGTCACAGTAAGCCACGCCCCCCACACAGTTAGAATCACTCCCTAGGACACATTTAACCCCTTCCTTGCCCCCCCTAGTGGTTAAACCCCTTCCCTGCCAGTGTCATTTACACAGTAATCAGTGTATTTTTATAGCACTGCTCGCTGTATAAATGACAATGGTCCCAAAATATCGTCAAAGGTGTCCGATGTGTCCGCCGTAATGTCGCAGTCATGATAAAAATCGCAGATCGCCGCCATTACTAGTAAAAAAATTAAATAATAAAAATGCCATAAATCTATCCCCTATTTTGTAGACGCTATAACTTTTGCGCAAACCAATCAATAGTCGCTTATTGCGATTTTCTTTACCAAAAATATGTAGAAGAATACGTATCGGATGAAACTGAGGAAATAAAATGTTTTTTTATATATTTCTGGGGAATATTTATTATAGCAAAAAGTAAAAAATATTGTGTTTTTTCCCCCCCAAAATTGTCGCTCTTTTTTTGTTTATAGCGCAAAAAATAAAAACCGCAGAGGTGATCAAATACCACCAAAAAAAAGCTCTATTTGTGGGAAAAAAAGGACACCAATTTTGTTTGGGAGCCACGTGGCACGACCGCGCAATTGTCAGTTAAAGCGACGCAGTGCCGAATCGCAAGGCTTGATCTGGGTCAGTGCCAGGGTTAGGGTTTGGGTCAAGTAAGGGTCAAAGTTCAAGGTCAAAGGTCACTGTCAGTATATTTTGAAATTAGTGTCAGTGTCGTCGTGTTTTAGGTAGGATTAAAAAAAAAATTATTTCTTGGCTGTACTTCGGATGGAAACAACACCTAACACACACACATGGGGTATCGCTGCGATCGCCCGGAGGCGGGAGAATTTATTTTTGGGGTCGTTCTTTGGCGGTAGTAACAAGAAATACACAGCTACATTTTATTTTTATTTTATTTATTTTTATAATTAAAAAAAGATAAATAATAAAAAAATAAAAATAAAATAAAATCAGGAGATACCCATTTCCATTTGCCACTAAAGCCTCGTACACGCGATCGGATTATCCGACGGGAATTGTGTGACGACGGGCTGTTTGTTACGCTCTTTCGGACAATTGTTGTCGGATTTTCCGCGGCAGAATGTTGGATAGCCGTGCTTTAAAAATTGTCAGATTATCCGATCGGGGGGTGCACACAAGTCCGCCGGACAAAACTCCAAAGTACAAACACGCATGCTCAGAAGCAGGGCAGCCATCATAAATGTTGGGGCCCCTTACACAGCTTGAGGCAGGGCCCCACTGGAGCAGAGAACCGGGGAGGAGGGGGGGGGGGCGCTGACGAAAAAAAAAAGTGTAATCCCTTCTTTTCTGACTTTTCTGACGCAAGATAATAAGTGTGTGTGTGTGTGGGGGGGGGGGGGGCCTTACAGGTGTAATGCAATTTTTTTTTATAAATAAATAATAAAGAAAAAAAAACGGGGGGGGCCCTGGGGACCTTACAGGTGTAATGCAAAAAATAAATAAAAATAAAATAAAAAATAAACAAGGAGGGGGGGGGGTCAGCCTTACAGATGTAATGCAAAAAAAACAAAACAAAAAATGGGAGGGGGGCCAGCCGGACCATCGGGCCCCTTACAGGTGTAATGCAAAAAAATTATTAAAAATTAAAAAAAATTAAATAAAAAAAAAAAAAACGGGAGGGGGGCCCTGTGGACCATTACAGATGTAATGCAAAAAAAAAAGGAATTTTTCAAATTTTTTTTCTTATCATTTTTCCTTATATTTATTTCTTATACTTTTTTCTCATATTTTTTTTCTTATAATTTATTCTTATAATTTTTTTCCTCTAATTTTTTCTTATAATTTTTTTCTTAAGTTATTTCTTGCCATAGTGTCTTATATTTGTTTCTTATACCCTTTTATATATATATATTACCTATAAGTTATTCTTATAATTTTTTTCCTCAAATTTTTCTTATACTTTTTTCTCATTATATATATATATTTACCAGTGACAGCTGATCACGTGATGTAAACAGAAGCTCGATAATCTTTTTTTTTTCTCCTCGCGCTGACAGCGTGATCGCCGGCTGTTGTGTAAAAGGGACATCGGTCCCCAGTGGAAGAGGCACATCAGCCTCATTAGTGCCCACCAGTATCGCCTGCCATTGCCCACAGTGACCACTAGTGCAATAAAGTGCCACCCATCAGTGCCCGTCACTGCCAGCTATCTGTGCCACCCGTTAGTGCCCATTCTCAGTGCCCACCAGTGCCCCGTAAGCAAGTGGTTAAGGTACAATTGTTGAAGAATGATCCTTTCGCCCATCAGTGCCCATCACTGCCAGCTATCAGTGCCACCCGTTAGTGCCCATTCTCAGTGCCCACCAGTGCCCGGTAAGCAAGTGGTTAAGGTACAATTGTTGAAGAATGATCCTTTCGCCCATCAGTGCCCGTCACTGCCAGCTATCTGTGCCACTCGTTAGTGCCCATTCTCAGTGCCCACCAGTGCCCGGTAAGCAAGTGGTTAAGGTACAATTGTTGAAGAATGATCCTTTCGCTGTGTTTTCTGAATAAATCCACTTCAATCATCGGGACTCTGCAAATGCAATGGTAAGTAGCCTGAAGGACCTTTCACCCGTTTATAAGGGGATGGTGTGCCCCTGGGCTTGGGTAGGGTATAGTGGTTGGTTGGTATTTAAGGGGCCCTTTAGGTTAGAAGGTCCCAGCCATTGGAATTCCTTGGAGCTGAACTTTCTGACACAAGACAAAGTTGTCTCCTCTGTGAGGTCCAGCTGCAGATATCTGCCGGAGAAGACGGAGGACGGTCCTCGGGGTCTACAAGGAGGTTCTCGGCTCACCAGAGGCCTGGGGAAGAATGGAGAGAACCATCTGATATATTGATGTTAGCATCTCTCGCCTCGCTATTTATAGAGCGCATACACCGCCGCCGACTAATATAGAACCGCGAAAGGCCGACTGAAGGACTTGAGATAAACAGTCAGATGGGAATTACACGTTAATCCCTTTCCCATGCAGCCGCTACCGCGCCGAATATTTATCACACTTCCGTGCCTCGTCTTCAACCTCCTCGCTGCCTAGAAATTAAAAGGATTACTGGATAGACATTAAAGGGTACACTCAGGTCAGTTATGGGTGGAAAGGGCCTTAATGGGTTGTTGAAAGGTGTATCAGGTATATATTATATGGGTATAAGTATGTGAACCCCCCACCACATGACTGAGTTCAGGGATTTCCAATGAAGAGTGCTGGCAATCCTCCATCATACAAAGAAATTGTAGATAATTGTGCTCTTCAAGCTTTGTGGTAACAGTTTGGTGAAGACCCTTTTCTGCTCCAGCATGACTGTGCCCCCCCCCCCCCGTGTGTACAAAGCCAGCTCCATAAAGACATGGGCTGACCAGCTTGGACCGGCTCCATAAAGACATGGGTTCACCAGTCTGGACCAGCTCCATAAAGACATGGGTTGACCAGTCGGGTCCAGCTCCATAAAGACATGGGTTGACCCGTTGGACCAGCTCCATAAAGACATGGGTTGACCAGCTTGGACCAGCTCCATAAAGACATGGGTTGACCAGCTTGGACCAGCTCCATAAAGACATGGGTTGACCAGCTTGGACCAGCTCCATAAACACATGGGGTGACCAGCTTGGACCAGCTCCATAAACACATGGGTTGACCAGCTTGGACCAGCTCCATAAACACATGGGTTGGCCAGTGTGGTGTGGAGGAGATCGGGCGTCCTGCACAGAGTCCCAACCTCAACCCTACTGAACACCGTTGGGATGAAAAGCTGATCATAAGCCAGGTTTTCTCATCCAACATCAGTACTTGACCTCATGAATTGGCACAAAATGCCCACAGACCCTATAAAATCTTGTGGAATGCCTTTCCAGAGGAATGGAGGATGGTATAAGATCAAAAGGGGGCAACTTCATATTATGTTAATATGCTGACCAGTTGGGACTAGCTCCATAAAGACCCTTGAATGGGGGGGGGGGGGGGGCAACGCCATATTAATGGCCATGGTTTTGGAATAGGATGTTCAACAAGCTTGTATGTGCTGTCACCCTAGGGCAGGACTACAAAACACCTCCCCCTCCTATTTTACAAAACATAGAGAAAGAGGTGTTCTGTAGTATTGTCCTTGGATGACAATGTTGCTCCTCCACAGATACAGCCAGGGCCGCCGATATAAGGGTACCACCAGTCCTCCTGTACGGGGGTCGGGCCCCATCAGTTTATCAGGGGGGCCCTGGCAGCAGTAGGAATTGGATCATGGACAAGAGGTTAGAACCAGTGCAGCAGGGAGGGGAGAAATACAGTAACCGATCCCCCGTATCGCTCTCCCTGCATCTCCTCCTTCATCTCCTCTCTCTTCCACCAGCTTTCAGCTGCTGCAGGGGGGATCAACAGGGGGATCTGTTCTAGTAAATGACCCCCCCCCCCACGCCACACTGATCACCCCTCCTGTAGACAATTCCATCCCCCTGCTGCTGGGCTCCCCCTGTGTGCCCCTCCAGAAGTTCTGACGGCTTAATTTCCTCTCCCTCCCAGCAGCTTTCAGCTGCTGCAGGGGGGAAACTACTGGGGCTCTGTTATAGTAAATGCCCCCCCCCCCCCACTGCACTGATCACCCCTCCTGTAGACAACTCCATCCCCCTTCTGCTGGGCCCCCCTGTGTGCCCCTTCAGCAGTGCTTTTGGCTTCACGTCCTCTCCCTCCCACCAGCTTTCAGCTGCTGCAGGGGAGAACTACAGGTGATCTGTTCTAGTAAATGACCCCCCCTCTTCGGTTTAGATCTGACAGCTCTCTACATTTACATACAGGTTCTCCTTAAAAGCGGATATTTCTTCCGATGAGTGAACTGCTGCGTCTTCATACACTCTTGGCGACAGATTCCAAAACGCATTTTTTATTCTTTTCTCTTTTTTATTACATTTACAATTTTCGCGGTCGGGGGAAATATATTTATTTTTAGCCTTTTCAAGGATAAAAGTTTAAAAAATCTGCGTCCAGCTCGGCGCTCAGCCCGTGGGTGGGATGAGGCGGGCGAATCCGCAGGACGGGGGGGGGGAGGGGTTATTTGGTTGTTGCCGCTTCTTAGAAATACCAATCTGGAGGAAAACACAAATAAACACAGCTGGCCGCGGGCCCCCGAAGACCATCCATTCAAATAATAATTTTTGATGTACTGTATAATGCAAACGTCAAGGTGATAATTACCAGCGACGAGCGCCCTGCACGTGGCGAGCATCACAGGCCCGGGGGGGGGGGGGGGATATCGCTGTGAACAAAGGACGCCGCAAACGCGTCAGCCCGTCCCAGATTATGGATGAGCCCCAAACAGATCTGCTGCAGTCAGAATAAGGAAAGATGAATATCAATTGTTCGCTCTAAAAAAATAAACGCCGTGTGACTGTCTGGCGCTGCGAAAATTTCATAAATAAGGACCGTCACCTCGGGGGGGCGGGGCTACGTAGTCTGGGGTCCCAGCGACAACAAAGTGTAATAAGTAGAGATGACTTTGTTTGATTTTGCCGCGATATTACCAGTTATGGCCGTTGACTACAAAGGAAAAAATTAGCTTGAAAGATAAAAAGATTTAGGCCCAGATTCTCGTAGATAGGCGTAATACTGCGGCGGCGTAACGTATGTCATTTACGCTAGTTTTACAGGCAAGTGCTTTATTCACAAAGGAACTTGCCTGTAAAGTTGCGGCGGCGTAGCGTAAATCTCCCGGCGCAAGCCCGCCTAATTCAAATGAGCCGGGTAGGGGGCGCGGAGCATTTAAATTAGGCCGAACGTACTGCGCATGCGCCGTCCCTAAAATTTCCCGCCGTGCATTGCGCTAAATGATGTCGCAAGGACGTCATTGGTTTCGACGTGAACGTAAATGGCGTCCAGCCCCATTCGCGGACGGTTTACGCAAACGACGTAAATTTTTAAATTTCGACGCGGGAACGACGGCCATACTTAACATTGGTTGCCCCTCATATAGCAGGGGCAACTTTACGCATCGCAAATCTAACGTAAACGTTGTAACTTCACTGCGTCGACCGCGCGTACGTTCGGGAATTCGCGTATTTTTGCTAATTTGCATACACGACAGGGAAAACTACGGAGGCGACACCTAGCGGCGAAAAAAAAATAATTGCATTTAAGATCCGACAGCATAAGAGCCTTACGCCTGTCGGATCTTATGGATATCTATGCGTAACTGGTTCTAAGAATCAGACGCATAGATACGACGGCCCAGATTAGGACTTACGACGGCGCACATTGCGTTGCGCCGTCGTAAGCCCTTTCAGAATCTGAAGATAGATTGTAAGGAAATTGGATGTGTAATTTGTGTCCCTAAAACACCTGATGGTGCTTCTTGGATGTTGGGTCTCTATGTGGCCAGGCTGTGTAAAAGTCTCACACACGTGAAGGTGCTCCCTGCATGTTGGGCCTCTGTATGTGGCCATGCTGTGTAAAAGTCTCACACATGTGGTATCGCCATACTCAGGAGGAGCAGCAGAATATATTTTGGGGTGTCATTTTTGCTATGTACATGCTATGTGTTGGAAATATCCTATAAATGGACAACTTTGTGTAAAAAAAAAGAAATGCGTTTTAATTTTTTTCCCACATTTTCCAAAAACATCTTCAAAAAAATGAACCGTTCAAAAGACTCATTATGCCCCATAGGTTATACGTTGGGGTGTTAGCTTTCCAAAATGGGGTCACTTTGTGGGCGTTTCCATTGTCCTGGTGCTCCAGGGCCTTCAAAAGTGTAATAGGTGGTTGAGAGATTAGGGGCCAGATTCATGTAGCACTTACGCCGGCGTATCTCGAGATGCGCGGCTTAAGTCTAAATGTGCACTGTCGTATCTCTGCGCCGTACCCACAGAACCAGATACGCCTCAAAATAGACTTCTTCCTACCGGCGTAACTTTTCTACGCCGGAGCGGCGTTGGCGCATATTTACGCTGGACAGATCTGGCGCGGCCATGGTTTTTTGGTTTTAAATATGCAAATGAGGGAGATACGCCGATTCAGAAAAGTACGTTTGGCCGGCGCAGGCTACTCCCGATGCGTGTAACTGGAAATTCCGGCGCAAAGTTACCCCTCATAAAGCAGGGGTAACTTTGCACCAGACTTGCACAGGTCAGCTGGAGAGCAGCTACAGCAGCACTGTTACAGACGACCTGAGCAACCACACTTGCTGGACAACACATCTGTGTGCCAACATGCCAGGGGCAGCCGTGGTCATAGCACTACTGCGTCGACGGGCACGTAGGAGGGCACGGGAGAGGATCTCCAGCAGCCATAATTCCCCCAAAAAACAAGTGCAAAAGACCTAGCAGGAACCAAAAATGCTTGGGTACTTTTGCACTTGTAGGGCGCATGTCTGGGTGTATTTATGGACTGGGCGGAGGCAGTGGGCCGGCGTATCTCAGGGGTCACGCCGGGGCGCAGTTCTGAGCATGTGCAGATGGGGGCAGTCAGCCCGTCGATGTCACTGAGCATGTGCGGTAAAAGTTGCGCCCGATGTATCTCCCTGCGCCACCGTCAGAGCTTCATTAGCATAGGGTGACGCCCACTTACAGTTACGCCGCCTTACACCGTCTAAAATACGCCCCGCTGGTGCATCTGGGTGAGAATTTTTTTGGTGAATCATGTACAGGCCTCTCCGCGCTGTTCCGGTGCAGCGGAAAAAAGATGCACTACGCCGGCATAAAGATCCGCCATTGTATGTGAATCTAGCCCTAGATGTGTAATTTATGCTTCTAGAACGCTTGAAGTTGCTACTTCGGTGTTGGGCCTCTGTATGTGGCAACGCTGTGTAAAAGTCTCACACATGTGAAGGTGCTCCTTGCATGTTGGGCCTCTGTATGTGGCCACGCTGTGTAAAAGTCTCACACACGTGAAGGTGCTCCCTGTATGTTGGGCCTCTGTATGTGGCCACGCTGTGTAAAAGTCTCACACACGTGAAGGTGCTCCCTGTATGTTGGGCCTCTGTATGTGGCCACGCTGTGTAAAAGTCTCACACACGTGAAGGTGCTCCCTGTATGTTGGGCCTCTGTATGTGGCCACGCTGTGTAAAAGTCTCACACACGTGAAGGTGCTCCCTGTATGTTGGGCCTCTGTATGTGGCAACGCTGTGTAAAAGTCTCACACATGTGAAGGTGCTCCCTGCATGTTGGGCCTCTGTATGTGGCAACGCTGTGTAAAAGTCTCACACATGTGAAGGTGCTCCCTGCATGTTGGGCCTCTGTATGTGGCCACGCTGTGTAAAAGTCTCACACACGTGAAGGTGCTCCCTGCATGTTGGGCCTCTGTATGTGGCCACACTGTGTAAAAGTCTCACACATGTGAAGGTGCTCCCTGCATGTTGGGCCTCTGTATGTGGCCACACTGTGTAAAAGTCTCACACACGTGAAGGTGCTCCCTGCATGTTGGGCCTCTGTATGTGGCCACGCTGTGTAAAAGTCTCACACATGTGAAGGTGCTCCCTGCATGTTGGGCCTCTGTATGTGGCCACACTGTGTAAAAGTCTCACACATGTGAAGGTGCTCCCTGCATGTTGGGCCTCTGTATGTGGCCACGCTGTGTAAAAGTCTCACACATGTGAAGGTGCTCCCTGCATGTTGGGCCTCTGTATGTGGCCACACTGTGTAAAAGTCTCACACATGTGAAGGTGCTCCCTGCATGTTGGGCCTCTGTATGTGGCCACACTGTGTAAAAGTCTCACACACGTGAAGGTGCTCCCTGCATGTTGGGCCTCTGTATGTGGCCACGCTGTGTAAAAGTCTCACACACGTGAAGGTGCTCCCTGTATGTTGGGCCTCTGTATGTGGCCACGCTGTGTAAAAGTCTCACACATGTGGTATCGCCATACTCAGGAGGAGCAGCAGAATATATTTTGTGGTGTCATTTGTGGAATATACATGCCATGTGAGAGAAATAACCTGTTATAATGACAATATGGTATGAAGAAAAAAAAATCTTAATTTTGCAAAGAATTGTAGGAACAAATGACAACTTCAAATAACTAACTATGCCTCTTACTAACTACCTTGGAATGTCTACTTTCCAAAAAGGGGTCATTTGGGGGGTATTTGTACTTTATTGGCTTGTTAGGGTCTCAAGAAATGAGAGAGGCCGTCAGTACTTCAGGTGTGATCAAATTGTTAAATTTTCAGAAATTGGTACCATGGCTTGTAGACCCTATAACTTTCACTAAATAATATCCACATTTTTTTATTTTTTTTACCAGAAATATGTAGCAGTATACATTTTAGGCCAAATTTATGAGGAAAAATTACTTTTTTACAAAATGTTATGATAGAAATGAAGAAAAATTAATTTTTTTTTACAAAATTTTCGTTCTTTTTTCATTAATAGCGAAAAAAATAAAAATCGCAGAGGTGATCAAATACCACCAAAAGAAAGCTCTATTTGTGGGGAAAAAAGGATAGAAATTTCATTTGGCTACAGTGTTGTATGACTGAGTAATTGTCATTCAAAATGTGAGAGCACCGAAAGCTGAAAATTGGTCTGGTTATTAAGGGGGTTTAAGTGCCCGTAGGTCAAGTGGTTAATGTGCAAAGGTGCCTTCTGCGAGGCGTCTCCTGACTGCTCTTCCCTCAGAAGACGGGGTATCCTCGGTCGGAGGGGGGGGATTGTCTGGTTGGGGGGTCAGGTCATCACGTATGTCAATCTCCAGGCCCCTTCTCACGGCGAAGTTGTGCAGAATGCAACATGCCCCGAAGATCTGGCACACAAAGTTTGGGGAATACAGCAGGGTACCCCCAGACTTATCCAGGCATCGGAAACGTGACTTCAGGAGGCCCAAGGTGCGTTCCACCACTGCGCGGGTACGTGCGTGTGCTTCATTGTATCTTTCCTCTCCTGGGGTTCGGGGGTTCCGGAATGGAGTCATGAAATGGGGTCCCAGTGCATATGCAGAGTCACCTGGAAGGGAAAAGACAGGAGGATGTTAGTCATAGGCGTGCCCACGGGGTGTGCCGGGTGTGCCTGGGCACACCCTAATCACCCGTGCAATGTATGTGTAGCCCCCATGCTCTCCCGAGACAGTATCACACGGAGCGGATATTGGGGCTTGTAAGACCCGCTCCATGTGTGGCGCTGTCCTCCTGTATTGTAACTGCTTGCAGGGAAACAGAGGATCTGTCAGCTCTCAGGGTAGACGTCGGGGTGGGCGGGGCTTAGCAGCTATCGAACCCCAGCCAATAGGAGGAGGAATGGGCGTACCGCTACATATGTGGCCCGCCCCTTTTCTTAAACAGCCCAATAATGGCTGATGTTCGATAGCTGCTCAGTCCCGCCCACCCCCATATCGCCGCAGAATTATGAAGCTCCTCCTCTCTCTCCCTACAGGCAGTTACAATGGATGACAGAGTCACACACTGTGATACCCCCCTCTCCTCTGTCAGTGCTTCCAATTCGTGCCACCAGTCAGTGCCAATCAATGCCACCAGTCAGTGCCAATCAATGCCACCAGTCAGTGCCAATTAGTGCCAGTGCTGCTTGTCAGTGCCATCTGTCAGTACTTTTGCCGCTTGTCAGTGCCACGGCCACCAATCAGTGCCAGTGCCGCTTGTCAGTGCCAATCAGTGCCACCAGTCAGTGCCAGTGTCGCTTGTCCGTGCCACCAGCCAGTGCCAATCAGTGCAGCCAGTCAGTGACAATCAGTGCCACCTGTCAGTGCCAGTGCCGCTTGTCAGTGCTTTCAATCAGTGCCACATGTCAGTGCTACCTGTCAGTACCAGTCAGTGACAATTAATGCCACCTGTGAGTGCCAATCAGTGCAACCTGTCAGTACCACGTGTCAGTGCCGCCTTTTAGTGCCAACCAATGCCACCTATCAGTGCCAGTGATTCCAATCAGTGTCGCCTATCAGTGCCACCTGTCAGTGCCAAACAGTGCCTCCTATCGGTGCCAATCAGCGCTGCCTATCAGTGCCTCCAATCAGTGCCACCAGTCAGTGCCCATATGTGCCAATTAGTGCTGCCTATCAGTGCCCATCAGTGCTGCCAATCAGTGCCACCTGTCAGTGCTGCCAATCAGTGCCACCTATCAGTGCTCATCAGTGTTGGCTATCAGTTCTGCCTTTCAGTGCTGCCCATCAGTGCCACTAAATGCTGCCAATCGGTGCTACCTATCAGTGCAGCCTACCAGTGCCAATCAGGGCCCATCAGTGCAGCCTATCAGTGCTGCCAATCAGTGCCACTTATCAGTGGCCATCAGTGGTGCCTATCAGTGCAAAAGTGCAGGGATGGGGAGATGAACTCAGCAGACGGGCACATTGTCCATGGGGGGGGGGGGGCGGCCTGGTGGGGCACAACTGAAGTCTGTTGATGTTTATTGATGCCACATGCCGATCTTTAGTATAATAGATAATCACCACACTACTGTTTACAATAATCTACTGGAGGTAAAATAAGAAAGTGTCAGTAAAAGGCGCTGCTACCAAGTATTGTTGTGTCTTCCCCACCCCACCCCCCCCACAATAATGGTGGAACCCTCCGATGTATGAAAATCTCTATATTACCCCAATACCGCTCTCTGTGATATGCAACACACACAACACACATCACATGCAACACACACAATACACATCACATGCAACACACACAATACACATCACATGCAACACACACAATACACATCACACGCAACACACACAATACACATCACATGCAACACACATCACATGCAACACA